>NC_134096.1:114551197-114556197 GCF_000715075.1 Nicotiana tabacum | reverse complement strand
CAAAGTATTTTAGTAAGAATAGATACCTTGGATACAGGTAAACTTCTCAACGGATTCTCTATCATCTCTTTTTTTTTCGTTTCGTTTAATTGGTCTATGTTATAGTGTTATAGGATAATAAGATGGTTAGAAATCCTTTATTTTTTCAACCTAATCGCTCTTTTGACTTCGGAAAAAACTTTCTTTATCAATATACTGTTTCTTCTACACACACATCTCCGTAATAGAAAATGGTAATAGTTAGGATTCATTAAAAAAATGGAGAATCCACTCATGGGACAAGAAACCCTTCCCGCATCAGGCACTAATAAATTTTTAACGTCTAATTAGATCGGGAATCATTCAAATTAAGAACAAAAGCTCGTTGCTTTTTCTTTCTTTCCCTATAATTTAATTGAAGCCGCAGCCCTATCCATTTATTCATTCGACCCAACTTTATTTTGTTCCGTTCCAAGAATTCTAACACGGTTTTATACCCATCTAGGAACAATGAAATATTCTCAGAACTTTCCGTTGATACGACATGCTATTTTTACCATTCATTCCCTTTCAGGATCAGTCGTGGTCTTCCAAACTTTACCGAGAGTATGGACGAATCCCTCACTTCATCCATATGTGTAAAAGAGACTAGCCGCACTTAAAAGCCGAGTACTCTACCGTTGAGTTAGCAACCCGAAGAAAATATCGAAGAAAAATAAATAAAGAGATTAGACAAGACAACCAAAAACCATTGAAGGAATAAATCTAAAAAAATACATTCACATTTTCGAATTAATTTAAAACATAAAATAAAACTAAATAGATCCACTTCATTTATCACAATGAATTATATTTGTTCGATACACTGTTGTCAATATAAATATTGAATAGTGAAAAAAAAAGAAATTTCAATTGACAACAATAAAAAATATTAAAAAAAGGACTTGTGTTAGATTGGCACTACAAATCTAATCCAAATAAAATAGATACAAAAAAGTATAGATGAGAGAATAAATTAAGTGGAAAACAAAACTACAATTTATTTAGATTTATTTAATCCATAATGGATTCAATCAAGTTAAGTGAGATAAGCAAACTTGATTTCTTTTTTAGTTTTAGTAGAGTTCCAATGAAAAACGGAAAACCACCCAATTGAAGGAAATGCCCGAATTTTCTATTTCGAGGATCAATAAAATAAGAGGTTTTGTCGTTATAGAACACGGAATTCAATGGAAGCAATGATAAAAAAATACAAATAGAAAAGGAAAGGGAGGAAATACAAAAAAATAGAAGAGAAAAGTCATACAAAGTTATATACAAATGACTACCCCCCTTTTTGTATTTCCTTAATTTATTTCCTTAATTGAATTTCGGTTGATTAGGATTGATTAGGACGAAGTTCCTTAAAAACCTCCGCCTTCTTTAAAATATCCTGAACAGTTCCTGTAGGTTGAGCCCCTTTTTCAAGGAAATATAAAATAGCAGGAACATTTAAATAAGTTTGATTCTTTATCGGATCATAAAAACCCACTTTCCGAAGATCTTTTCCTTCTCTTCGGGATCGAACATCAATTGCAACGATTCGATAGACGGCTCATTGGGATAGATGTAGATGAACAACACCCCCCTAGAAACGTATAGGAAGCTTTCTCCTCGTACGGCTCGAGAAAAATGATTGATTCGAGGTTTTATCTCTGTATGGAATTCTATCTAAGAAATGACAACTGGGTCCATAAAATGATCAAATCAATTAAAGATGTAAGTCTTTTTTTTCTTCTTTCTTCCTGAAAATGAAAAAGAAACCATTCGTACTCTCATAACTCAAGTTGGATAACTTTCAAACAGTTCAAAGGAAAATCTTTCGGCAATTTCATTTATTGAGCGGTCTTTCCTCCTTTTATGTTTGTCTCGTTTAAAATGGATTTGGATTCTTCAGTTCGATCCAGTTATTAAGACAATAAAAAAGGTGTTTCCTTGTTCTGGGATCCTTTATCTTTGTTTTATTTTAAATCATTGGGTTTAGACATTACTTCGGTGCTTTTTAATCCTTTCAAAATGGCAGCAACATACCCCTTTTGCGATTTCTATGAAAGAATCCTACAGACGATGGATTCCCGCGTGAAACACTTTGGATCGAAAAAGTTTGATCAATTCCAAGGAATTTTTGAATTGGAAACTTGCTCGAATTGGATTCTTTCGATTTCCATACCGAAAATATATTTACGAAGTTGTTCCAATTTTTTTATTGATTGGCATTAACCCTAGACTCTTGCCCCGAGAAATAAATTAATACTTTCTACTCGAGCTCCATCATGGACTATTTACATTCCAAGACAACAAAAAAGAGGGGTTCTAATGAAACAGAACCAATGATGTCGAGCCAAGAGCACCTTCATTCCTACATAAAATGGTGGATGTACAAATCCACAACGGATCCTGTCCTTCAAGTCGCACGTTGCTTTCTACCACATCGTTTCAAACGAAGTTTTACCATAACATTCCTCTAAGAACCGGTATGGAATTGATTCAATTATGGAATCATGAATAGTCATTGGTTGGGCTGATGTATAAACACCATAATCTATACTTTGTTCTATATCTATATACTATAGAGATAGGTGGATAAATATTTTTCTTTAGTAAGACCCCATCGCTAATATTAATTTATCTAACATATTAATTAATATTTAATATATAAATAATATATAGAAATAATAATAAATAAGAATAATAATAAATAAGACGAATAAATGAGTTCTTTTTGATTCTGCATCTTCACGTGACTCAATAGGAGAGATTGACCTATTTCATACTTCTTCAAATAGCAAAGATTCCGCTTATAAGGAATGATTAAAACTATTTATATTTCTAAATTTAGAAAGTTCCCTTTTCGACATCATTATTTGAAGAAAATTTGATAGTTAAAGATCACTTTTGATCATCTTAGGAAAGAAAAAAGATAAGTCTTTCTTTTTTAATTGAATCATCAACGATTTCAATGATCTAAAATAGATAAATACACCAAACAACAAATCCAATTTTTTTTATGAGATGGATAAAAAAAGATTAATATAAGGTAAGATTTTCATTCTTATTCTTTTTTTTTTTCATCTGATTGATAAAATCCAAAGAATGGGGAGGGTTTCGTATCTATCAATTCGATCAAATAGACTGAGCAATTGTCACCGTTTATAGATATTGAAATGAATGCCTTCCCATTACTGATTAACTCCTATCTACCCCATTCTATGGGACTGATGCAGCATAAATCAAAAGAAAAGAGGGGGTGTCCTAGTCTTTTTGATTTTTACGAAATGCGAGCTGTCTAGGCACAAAGCCAAACAAGTCCAGATTAAGTCAAGTTTTTGCTCCTATTTTTTGATATTTTAGCCTAACTCATTGATTAAGAATTAAGAGACTTAGTGAATTTAATTAGTACCAAAAATCCCCTCTTGGCGAAAAGTCAAGAAATCCACAAAAAAGAAAATGGAATCTAATTAGGCTAATTTAGGGGATAGAGAATACGAGATAGGGAATATAGATTCTTTCGCATCTCGATTCCGTTTTTGAAAAAAAAATGATTCATCGAAGAAAAAAATCAGAAACAACAATCACATTCCAGCTAACATTTCGATTTTAAACAGAACATTGTTAAAAAAGCAATCTATATTCTCATAGAATATATATATGTTCTGGGACGGAAGGATTCGAACCTCCGAATAGCGGGACCAAAACCCGTTGCCTTACCACTTGGCCACGCCCCATTTAGATTTCTATTCGATACTAAGAAAGTATATTGCTTGTTTTGTTTGTTTGTCAACTCTAGTCCAAATATCTATAGAATAGATTAGATTGGTACTAGGATTTTGCGATGTTTTTGGTATGTGTAGATATAGAATTCAACTTAATTTATTGATCATTACATATAATTCAATTAAGATATTGTATGAAAATATGATTTTTTCGATTCTCCTTTGAGAAAAGGAGGATTTTTGATTGGGTGGGTTCAAAGAAAAAGAAGTATTTTTTGTTTACCTTACTTACTTTCCCTTTCCTTATATCAATAACTCAATCAAAATGCAATTATCTCTCCAAGAACAAAAAGTCTGTTATGCTTAATACCTTTAGTTTGATCGGTATCTGTCTTAATTCGACCCTTTTTTCGAGTAGTTTTTTCTTCGGCAAATTGCCCGAGGCCTATGCTTTTTTGAATCCAATCGTAGATATTATGCCAGTCATACCTCTGTTTTTTTTCTCTTAGCCTTTGTTTGGCAAGCTGCTGTAAGTTTTCGATGAGATCCTTAATAATATCCTAGAAAATTCATGATTTATTCGAGAAAAATTCTAAAATAAATAAAATCAGATAAGCTTTACCGTTTGAAACCTCGATTCAAACATTGAAATTCTTGGATAGTCACGAGAAATCCGGCTTAACTTATTTCCTTATTTTTTGACGCTTTCCCTTCCAGTGAAAGACCTTATTAGGCTCCTCACAATACCTAATTGTGTATATAAAAAAATTTTGGTTAATGACAAACTCTTAGTAGAAAAGAATTTATGAAAATTCTTTTAGAGAAAGAGCTTCATTGCTTGGTGTCAAACTAGGATATGCGGTAGAAAAATGGATGATCTATTCTCTTTTTTTCAAAAAAATCATCTTGGAGATTGTGTAATGCTTACTCTCAAACTCTTCGTTTACACAGTAGTGATATTTTTTGTTTCTCTCTTCATCTTTGGATTCCTATCTAATGATCCCGGACGTAATCCTGGACGTGAAGAATAAAATAAAAAAGGTTTTTCCTTGCTTGATTTTCCAATTTTCTTATGATTTGGTCTATTCCACACATTTAACTAAGAATAAGAACAAAGGATTTCGAAATTTGAAAAAAAAAATCAAGTCATCAACGGAAAGAGAGGGATTCGAACCCTCGGTACGATTAACTCGTACAACGGATTAGCAATCCGCCGCTTTAGTCCACTCAGCCATCTCTCCCAATTGAAAAAGATAATTACTACATGAG
>NC_134096.1:114441197-114536197 GCF_000715075.1 Nicotiana tabacum | reverse complement strand
GATCCTTTATTATTTTTATATAAGCTTTTAGAATAACTTTGTATGTCTAAGCACTTCTTAAAAAATAAGTACTCATATAGTGAAGACTTTGATAATTTGAAGAGATATTTATATATGTGCGGTCCTTAATTATTTTAAAAAAATATTTAGGTAATTTTATATACTTTCACTCATTTTTAATATAATTACTTGTATATTAAGAACTTTGTGGTAATTTTGGTGCATTTTATTTTGACAAATGACCAAAGGTCCCAAATACACATAAGAACATACTAACACTATAAACAGAAAAAGAAAACCTAATTTTAGTGACAGATGAAATTCTGTAACTGCAGAATAATGATAGACATAGAATCACTAAAATAAAAACAAAAAAATATGGAAATTTGACAAAAATAAAATCGGTCGCTACTTTCCACGCTGACATTTAACCAAAATCTCTTTGCTAAGAAACTAATCATATTAGTTTTTTTAAAATATGTTTTTCTAGTTATGTAATTTAAGAAAATAATTCTAATATCTAGTTACTCTAAGAATTAAGAATTTAATATGGTTGATATTGAAGTCCATAACAAAAATAATTATATTATAAGTGTTATTAAATAAGTATTACCTATAACTATAAGTTCCAATTATAATTAAAGTAACAATCTAATTATGTCTAATTAATGTGTAAATAATTAATTATATAGAATTCAAATAACTATAAGCTCATTGTATAACTAATTATATATATTTAACTAGATAGTAAATGTATTTATAATGGTTTGGTCCTTTATTAAATAAAGTATTACCATCTTTTTGGCTATGTCAAAGTAATTATCACATTACGTTCAACGAGATTAGTAAATCACGAGGTATTTTATTGAATTCAACTTTTTTATCTAATATATCACATTTAAACAACTATGATCTTGTATCTAATTATAATGATTACCAATTATATTCGCTTTGAATAATAATAAAAATTTATTCATGAAACTATTTAATTTATTCTACTGTGTATAATGTAAATTAAATATTTATCTACATTTATAATATTTGTACATAAAAAAGTTAAAAATAGGAGTAAAAGATAGGGATATAAAGGAAGAATGAGATCCCAAAACCTAGCCCCTAACCTTTGTTTTATCTCTCCAGCCGCCACACCCTCTCCCATTCCCAACTCCTCCGTCATCCACTAGAGAAAGTATGTTTCTATCTTCCTTAAAACTTTTTGTCACTAACCACTAACATGTATATATATATATATATATATTTATTTTTTTTTTCTTTTCTTTGGTTACTTTATTTCTTCCTTTTTATTATTTTCAATGTGTACATCAAACTTCTCATTTGTCACTTATGCTAGAGCATCTTTATTCTTCTTCTTAGTTAATTGGGAAAAGAAAAAATTGGAAGGAGAAAATTTTTAATCTTTATGTTCATTATTAGATTGGTATATCAGTAACAATTTATCATTTATGGTTGAAGCTTCTGAAATATGATTTAGGAAATGCTTTTAATCATTTTTTATGAAATTAATTTTGATCCTTTTCCTAGGTGGTTTCAGGTGATAACGTATTTTTATCCGATATTCTGCTTTCATCGACGTGAGTTCTATTGTAATTTCCTACACCTATTATTGCTCATGTTAATATATCTGTGGGTTCCTTTCCTATAATTCTTCCATGAAATGATAATGTAGATTGTAGGACTACATGATTGTTCCTTGATGAGCTAAGCTTTTGTTAAAAGAAACTTCTAGGACAAAAGATTGAATTGTATTATGAAGTATTTGGATCTTTTTACTATCCGTTTTAAGATTATTGAGAGTTTCATTATCTTATAAAATTGGTCATATAAGCATATTAAGGAGATATTAGTAAAGCTAGTACTAATTATATATACATATATATATATGAGAAGGTAATCTATAATGTTTTTCTTAAAAAATGATCATTCTGAACCTATTAATAAAGTATATATATATGATCAGTTATTTTTTGTTTCCTAGTATTAATTTAATTTATCAAAACTGACAGGCAAATTGTGGAATCATTAGAGTAGCAATATCAAGCTAAGACCGATATTGATCAGATTAAGGTGCAGTTGAAGCAATGACATGCGAGAAAGGAGAAGATTGTGCGGCTTTTGGTCTCAAGCAAAATATTGTTAGAACGATCCGATTCATAGAGAATTATGTATTGTAAATGTTTTGAAATTTTGAATATACAATTATGTGTAACTTGGAACATATTTTGGAATCTAAAAGATTTGGATTCTTAGCTTAAAAATTCTTGTGCCTAACAATGCTTATGGCAAATTCTTCAATTTGTAGCAATGGAATTATTGATGCGTAACTAAATATATATAATTGCCACGTATCAAGAATATGGATATATATTTTTACTTTTTGTAGCAAATGCAAAAAATAATTAGCTATAAATCTATACATTTCATGGCAAAAGAATGGATTCACAACTATAATTTTTTTTTAACCCGTAGCTAAATATAAGTGCTATTGCCACTAGATTAAACTATAAAAATAGCCACAAAAGTTAAATTATCGTGGCAAATAAATTAAACTTTTTGCCACAGTAGAACATCTCGTGGCTACAATATAAAGATTGCTACATACTTTATTTTTCGTGGCAAAAGAAAAAAAATATTTGATATAAGTATATATTTCGTGGCAAAAAAGTTTACCAATATAGCTACAAGACAAAAACATTCGCAGCAATATGTATTAGTCCTTAGCCATAGTTCATCTAAAGTTTGTAGCTAACTTTTAGTTACGCTACTTCTTGCTACGAATGCTACGTAATATTTTTTTGTAGCTAAAGTGTTTAGCCACAAAATTTTTCATATTTAGCTATGATATATTTTGTAGCTATACACTACTAAAAATTCGAAAAAATCCGTCCAAACAAACCGACCAAAGTTGGTCGGCAATGGCCAATAACCGTCCAAAACGCGACCATTTTTGTGTGAACGGTATTTTGAAGTTCGGAAGGGCATACCGACCAAAGTTGGTCGGAAATTACCGACCAACACTGGTCGGTATGCTCTACACGACCATCTGACAATGTATTTGGCTTACCGACCAAAGTTGGTCGGTACCATCTGACAATGTATTTGGCTTACCGACCAAAGTTGGTCGGAAATTACCGACCAACATTGGTCGGTATGCTCTATACGACCATCTGACAATGTATTTGGCTTACCGGCCAAAATTGGTCGGAATATTATTTTATTAATTTAAATTTACCGACCAAACTTGTTCGGTGTATTAAGTTATTAATTTTTCCTACCGACCAACTTTGGTCGGTATTGAAAAATATATTTTTTGCATAAATTATTAAAATTTTTAAAAAAAGACCAACTTTGGTCGGTACTGTAAAATATATTTTATTTTAAATAATTAAAATATAAAAATACCGACCAAAATTGGTTGGTAAACTGGACTGGACAGGCAGAAAACCGACCAAAGATGGTCGGTAATATTGAATTCTGGGAATTCATTATATATTAACCGACCAACATTGGTCGGTAATGTGTAATTTTTTTTTATTAGTAACCGACCAAGGTTGGTCGGTTTTCTGGTTTTAATTTTGGCAGAATATGCCTGTTTTGGTAGCTACACGACCTGCCAAATAGAAACATCATACCAATACCCCCAATTCAAATATAATAACCACCAATTCACCACAAATCCAACCAAAAACCCAACAACAACAACAATAACAATCAAAAATCCAATTAATACTTTAAAATTAATAAATTAAAGTTCAATTGAACATCACAATCCAAAACCAAGCAAATACTAATTACAACAAGTTCAAAATTATTCAATCTAATCCAAAATTAGTTCTATTAGTCTAGTTCAAAGTATATCAAAGTAATTGTGAAGGGGTGTTTTCTACAACATCATCATCACCGTCTGATGAATTTTCATCTACAAGACGGTATAAAGAACTATATTGTGGAGGACGGAAAGGACGATCATGGGGAGGACGGGAGGAACGATCACGAGGAGGACGGGAGGAACGATCACGTGGAGGTCGAGCCTCTAGCGATGACTCACAAGATCGGGGCAACGGAAAAGCTCCAGTAGATAGGAGAGTTATGATCTAAGCTTGCATGCCAAGGAATTGAGCATCTCTAAGCCTTTCTCTTTCCTTGGCCGCTTCTAGCTCGGATGTGAGCTTTATCACTGTCTCCCGCATAGCCGAGAGGCTCTCCCTATTAAGTTTCTCGCCTTTCGAGGAAGTCCCTATTCCTTGCATTCCATACCTATAGCGATGAAATTTTTTAGTAGGAAGACTGTATACCTTCCCCCATTTTGGACCGCCAACAGCCTCCAATCATATTCTTTCAGCATCTTCGTCCGAATGTTGGGTTGGCTCGCTCGATTCACCAGCTGGCTGACTACGAATGAAGTCCTCCACGTTACTTTGGTAACGATCCTACATTATTTTAAATTAAATTAGTATTTAAAAATTCTTATAAAAGTAAATTATAACACTTAAAGAAAATTAAAAGCTTACATATGCAGTCGAGGCCCGGTCCTCGACCCACCTATCTCCATCCCCTTCTTTCTTCTTCTTTACAATATGCGTTTCCTTGAATAGCTCATCATGGCTCATTAGACGCCCATACTTCTTTTCCTGAAAATAAATTAATTTAGTTAATAAATAGAATTGATATACTTAGAAAAGTAAAATAATTTAATTAAGCAATTACCAATCCTCTTTTTATTGTGTAAGGAGCCTCCCTTCTCGGATGAGCGAGCTTTCTTTCTTTTTTCGCTCCTCTCTAAAAAATCTGCGGTAAGCCATTTCCTTAACAAATCATTCCATAAATGCTCAAGACACCAGTTAGGCATCTTGTTCTTCTTTCTAGCATCCGAGAAATGATCCGCCAATCTCTTGCGTGCTTTATGATGAAAATTTACAGCCACTTTCGCGCTATAGCGGTCTTCCCATATACACTTGCTCTGCATTTCAAAAGTTAAATATTAGATGGAAACATCATAAATATAAATTATTAAACTGCTTTAAAGAACATTTATACCTTAAACTGATTGAAAATTTGCTCCTTCAGCGAGAATAAAAAATCAGTCCAAGTCGCATAAGGGCCATCATAAAGCTTTTTGATGGCATTGATGATTATCTTCGTAGTCTGCTTACCCGGCATGAACCTACAATTTAACAATAAAAATACATGAATATATTAGTAAAAACATTACAAAATAATAGACGCAAAAATAACAAATAACTCTTACTCGTCACCCTCAGGGACTATGATGATCCTGCCATAGCGATCATAATGCACTACCTCTGGATCATCATCCTCAGTATGTGTATCAGAGGCATGTGTAGACGGTGTAGGGGGCTCAGAGCTACTGTCTCGTAGGCGAAGGCCTGAAATAGATGGAGTCGATGATGAAGATGGTTGCAATCCCTGTGACTGTGACCCATGAGGCTGTGATACTGACGGTTGTGACCCGAGTGGCTGTGATATGGATGGATGTGATCCATGTGGCTGTGATACTGATGGTTGTGACCTGAGTGGCTATGACATGGATGGATGCGATCCATGTGGCTCTGATATGTAGGGATGTGATCCATGTGGATGTGATGCAGATGGTTGCGATCCACGTGGCTGTGATGCAGATGGTTGCGATCCACGTGGCTGTGAGGCAGCTGGACTGTATGTCGGGCGTACTATGGAAGACCAGGTGTCTGGATGAAGGTGTAGGCCTCGTAATGTTGTGGCAATTCAGTATAGTCGTGCGGTGGAGGATAAGACATAGGCATCTCTTATGAGGGTGGAAAAGAGGGAGTATTATTATCTACCCTCCTCTTTCTCTTCCTAGACTTTTCTCGACCCCGAGTACTGTTAGGGTCATTGTTACCTTGACCCTTTCCTGCCATCTGCATAATATAATATATATTTAGATTGAAACATATAAGAAACTAGTTATAAAACGAGAGTGCTTTAAAAACCCAACTTTTTAATCCTCGTTGACGTATTGTTCCTCGTCCGAAAATTCCTCGTCTTCACTAGTTTGAATTTCATCAGTTGATTCTTCGTCCTTTTCTATAATTGTTACTTCATTTATAACAACTTCTTCCAATATGCGTTCAGGATGTTCCAAATTATTTTCTAATTGATCGTCCATTATTTGGTGAAAACTGGAGATATCGTTTTGATATGCAACATCTAACACATTCTCGACTTTCACCCTACCTACATGCTTAGTTTTTATAACAACCCACCAATCGGACTTATTCCGTCGCAATGGATAAGGAGCATAATACACTTGCCTAACGTTATGTGTAATAATGAAAGGATCATAGCGATCATACCCCCTCGTATGATTAACCTCAATTATGTTGTATTGGTGGTGTACTTTTGTACCTCTTGTTGGATTTGGATCAAACCACTTGCATCTAAAGAGTATCAATTTCTTATATGGCCAACCTGTATATTCTAGTTGTAATATTTCTTTGACCACACCACAATAATATATATCTCCAACTTGGTTGCCATCACCACTTTGAACCCACACCCTGTTGTTGTTGCTATTTTTTATTTTTAGAGCAATCCTCTGTATGAAACTTATAACCATTCACTACGTACTTATACATTGTTGTGACCTGAAGCCTAGGCCCCCAAGATATATCTTTCAAAAATCCCGAGCCCCCAAGATATATCTTTCAAAAACTGATTTACACCATTATTTGGATTATTTACCTACATAGTATTAAAAAAAATTCATAATATATATATAGCGGAAACTTCAGAAGAACATTATCAGGATAAACTTACAAACTGTTTGAACCACGTATCAAATCTCGTATATACAGATAGCATCATGGCCAAATTGACCCACGAAGTGACTGTGACACATCAAATATTTTTAGTAGTTGCATCAATATAATTACATTTTGATAACTAATAAATCAAAACTTACTTGAGAAATGGTACAACTTCGGGACAATTTAGCAACACATGAGTTGTAGCTGACTTGTATTCCATATCACTCAAACTTCTCTTTCTAACATCATTAGAACATCGGCCTGGTTGATTGAATATGGACATTGGTGGATATAATGGATCATTCACACATTCGACAGTATGCCTATTGGGCCTATTCCTAGAACCTGGCACGTTACTCTCAAAATAATAAGAACAAAAATGTGCAGTTTCCTTTGCAAGATAGGCTTCGCATATAGATCCTTCAATCCTATTCCTCTGCTTAACAAATTGTTTGCATTTGCCAATTGTCCTACATAATGTCATGTTAACCAAGAACATTCAAATAAAATAGAATATTACATCAAACTTATAATATTACCTCTCAAAGGGTGTGATAACCCAAAAGGTCATCTTATATTTTAGAACTCGAATCTGTGCTCTTAAGCCTTAAAAATCTCATTTTTACCCTCCTCGATTTGCGTGCGCAGTCCGGGAAGGTTTCCGAAAAGCTTTTATGTTGAAAACTAATGAAAATAAGAATTTGTACTTTAAAAGTTGATTTTAGTTAACTTCGGTCAACATTTTTGGTAAATGGGCCTGTATCCGTGCTTTGACAGTCCCGGTATGTCCGTATCGAATTATGGGACCTGGGCGTATGCCCGGAATCGAATTCGGAGGTCCCAAGCTTGAGTTATGAATTTTTGATGAAAATTAAAAGTTTGGAAATTATTTATTTTTAAGAATTGATTGATATTTGGCATTGTTAGTATCGGGTCCATATTTTAATTCCGGAGCCCGGTACATGTTCATTATGATATTTAAGACATGTCTGTGAAATTTGGTGAGAAACGGAGTTGATTTGACGTGATTCAGACGTCCAGTTGAGAAATTAGAAATTTTAAAGTGTTCTTGAGAATTTCACTTGATTTGGTGCTAAATTTAGAGTTCTAGGTGTTATTTTGGCAATTTGATCGCTCGAGCAGGTCCGTATGATGTTCTTAGACTTGCGTGCATATTTGGTTTGGAGCCCCGAGGGCTCGTATGCCATTCGGGCGATGCGCGAGTTGAGTTCAAACCTCAACAAGGCTGCTGGTGCACCAAATCTGGTGTGCCCGCGCCTGCGAGCCTTTGGTCGCAGGTGCGAGCAAAAGCCCCGCAGATGCGATCCAGGCTTGGACTTCATTTTTTCGTAGATGTGGACTTTTCTCCGCAGGAGCAGGACCGCAGATGCGGAACCCTGTCTGCAGGTGCGGCCCGAGTTGGCCCAGCCCTTTTCGCAGAAGCGCACACCCCGTCCGCACATGCGGATGCGCAGGTGCGACCAAAGCACCGCAGGTGCGAAGGTCACTGGGCAGTGAGCATTTAATTCGGACTCCAGCCATTTTTCTTCTCGTTTTTAAAAGGATAGGAGGCCTAGGGCGATTTTTCAAAGATATTTTCTTCCCCAAATCATAGGTAAGTATTCCTTAACTCGTGTCTTTCAATCTTTTACTTCATTTCACTAGAATTCAACCAAGAAATCTAGAGTTTCATGGTAGAATTAGGGGTTAGGGTAGAAACTAGGGATTTCGGAAATTTGGGGATTTAGACCTCAATTCGGGGTCGAATTCCAAAACTAATTACATATTCGGGCTCGGGGGTGAATGAGCAAGGGGATTTTAGTCCGAACCTCGGGTTTTGACCAAGCGGGCCCGGGGTCGATTTTTTCGTCTTTTGGAGGAAAATTTTGGAAATTTAATTTATGAAATATAATCGATTCCTTTAGAAATATTTGATATTAATAAGTTATTTTTTAATAGATACGAGTGGTTTAGAGGTGAATTCCAAAGGAAAAGCTGTGATTGAGAATTAAGTGGCCTTCGGAGCGAGGTAAGTGTGGTGTCTAACTTTGGCCTGAGGGAATAGGTATTGTGTGAGTATTTGCTACGTGTTTTGTTGTTCAATACGACGTATAGTTGGGGTGACGAGCATCTATGCATTGTGGTCGAGTCATAGCATGGGAGTAAAAATCCATTTCTTGCAAATTTGTAGTCTTAAATCTTGTTATCCATGCTTATTGTTGTTGTTGAAATATTGGAAGACTTGTATCCGGTTCCACCAAGGACGATAAAATTGTGAATATTGAATCGAGGTTGAGATGTTAAATTGTGAAAGTAATCATTTATGAAATATTGATTTCTTGTGAAACTTCTCTCTATCCGTTGTTATTGATTCTGTGAATTGTGAGGAAGAGTGTAAAGCACGAAGGGTGATGCTGTGCATAATTTAATTATATTGTGAGGAAGAGTGTAAAGCACAAAGGGTGATACCGTGCATAATTTATTTATATTGTGAGGAAGAGAGTAAAAGCACGAAGGGTGATGTCGTGCAGTCTCATTTGTTATTTGGTGAGGTTGAGAGTAAAAGCACGAAGGGTGATGCCGTGCCATTTTCCTTGTTGTTCTAATTGCTCAATTCGTTTAAGGATTTCTGGTATAATTATGTCTTTTCATTTTACTCACTCTTTATGTTGTATTCCCCCACTGTATGTTCCCCTCCCATTATTTCTGCACTTATTGCTTTACTTATTGTTGTTGCCTCTAGTATGATTATACTATTCATGTTATATATGGGTGTCTTGTCCTATCCTCGTCACTACTTCGCCGAGGTTAGGTTCGACACTTACCAGTACATGGGATCGGTTGTACTGATGTTGCACTCTGTACTTTCTATGCAGATTTTGATACCGGCTCAGGTTGATCAAGATTTGCTACTGGTCTGCTGTCCGGAGACTCAAGGTAGATCTTCGGCGTTCACAGACCTTGAAGTCCCCGTCTATCCGTTATGTCTTACTATTTTCTTTCATTCAGACAATTGTGTTTCCTTCAGACTATTACTTGTTGTAAGTTTTAGAATGTTCGTGAATTGTGACTCCAGATCTGGGTGGTAGTAGTTAATACAGATTTATGATATTCCGCACTTGTTATTCATTATAGTTAATTAATGTTAATTACTGAACGGAAATAAGGAATTGGTAAATGATTCTCTAACGTTAGCTTGCCTAGCAAGTGAAATGTTAGGCACCATCACGGTACCGTCGGTGGGAAATTTTGGGTCGTGACAGTTGGTATTAGAGCCCTAGGTTTCTTAGGTCTCACGATTCACGAGCAAGCTTAGTAGAGTCTGGAGGATCCGTACGGAAACGTCTGTGCTTATCTTCCAGAGGCTATGAAGTTTAGGAACAAGTTTCACTTCTATTTTTCTCTGTCGTGCGATTTTGCTTTCTCAATGCTGATTGAACTCTTCTACTCTTATTCTCTCGTAGATGGCGAGAACACGTACCGCTTCCTCAGCTGAGCAGCAGCCAGAGCCTCCAGTGACAGCTCCTACGCGGGGCATAGGTCGAGGCCGAGGCCGTGCCAGAGGCCGAGGCAGGGGCAGGGGCAGGCAGGAGCAGGAGCAGCCCCAGCAGTGGAGCCTCAGATAGAGCTTGACGAGGAGGTTCCAGCCCAGACTGTTCCTGCCGGATCAGCTCAGGTTCCGGAAGGGTTCATTGCTACCCCAGTACTTCAGGACGCTTTGGTCCGTTTGGTGGGCCTTATGGAGAGTGTGGCCCAGACTAGCGCATTTCCCATGGCACCAGTAGACTCTCAGGCTGGAGGAGAAGCCTAGACTCCCACCACTCCCGCTCCGGAGCAGATAGCTTCCCAGTATCATGCTCCAGCAGTTCAGCTAGTCGGATTAGCTCAGCCGGTTATTGCGGCACAGGTCGGAGATGGGCCAGCTATGTCTTCTGAGGCTTTATGGAGATTGGACAGGTTTATCAAGATCTTTCCTGTTCACTTCAGCGGTGCTCCTTCAGAGGATCCCAGGAGTATCTTGACAGCCGTCACGAGGTTTTACGGAATATGGGTATAGTGGAGACCAATGGGGTCAATTTTGCTGTATTTCAGATGACAGGTTCCGCCAAGAAATAGTGGAGAGATTACTTGTTGACCAGACTAGCTGGGTCGCCTGCTCTTACTTGGGACCAGTTATCTCAGCTTTTCATAGAGAAATTTCTACCTATCACATTGAGAGAGGAGCGTCGCCGTCAGTTTGAGCATCTCCAGCATGGCAGTATGACTGTTACTCAGTATGAGACCCGTTTTGTGGATTTGGCCCGTCATGCCTAGCTGGTCGGAATAATGCATCTGAGGGCCACGACCACCTGAGGCATCGTGGGATGCCTGGAGCGTTTAATGAAATGGCCTGGGATGATGGCCTCTACCAAAAGTACTCCTGCCTCTAGATGAGGCACCGCTGAACTCACTGGAATGACGAGGTCTTTTATCAAACCCCTGACCTCCCTGAGTAAGAACCAGTTCGACTCGTCTAGCGACATTAGCAGCCGCCTGAAAAGAAATCTCACTCCCAGTCTCCTTAGCCATCTGCAATCTGATAGGCTGAGCAAGTCCATCAATAAACTCACCACCAGTTCCTATTAGTGTACCTCCACTCCAGAGTTATCAGGGTGGTTATTCAGGTCGATAGGGTCAGTTTCAGGGTCAGCAGTCACAACAGCCGAATTTATGTTATACTTGTGGTGATCCGAGGCATATTGCTAGATTTTGCCCTCGGGCAATGGGCAGCTCACAGCATCAGAGTTCTCGTGCCATGGTTCCGGCACCAGTTGCTGCACCACCTGCTCAGCCAGCCAGAGGCAGGGGTCAGGCAGCCAGAGGTAGAGGCCAGACAGTTAGAGGTGGAGGTCAGGCCGTTAGAGGTGGAGACCAACCAGCTAGAGGCCGTCCCAGGGAGGTAGTTCAGGGTGGTGGGGGCCAGCCCCAGTATTATGCTTTCCCAGCCAGGCCTGAGGCTGAGTCATCTGACGCTGCTATCACAGGTATTATTTCAGTTTGCAGTAGAGATGCTTCAGTTCTATTTGATCCGGTATCTACTTACTCCTATGTGTCATCCTATTTTGCTTCCTATTTGTTTGTGCCCCGTTATTATTTGAGTGCTCATGTGTATATGTCCACACCAGTGAGAGATATTATTGTTGTAGATCGTGTTTATCATTCGTGTGTGGTTACCATTGGGAGTCTTGAGACTCGTGTAGATCTCCTACTTCTCGACATTGTTGATTTTAATGTCATACTGGGTATTGGCTGTTACCTTATCATGTTATTTTAGATTGTCACGCTAAGACAGTGACCTTACCTTGCAGGGGTTACCTCGATTAGAGTGAAGAGGAAATCTTGGCCATTCTACCAGCAGGGTTATCTCTTATGTGAAGGCTCGGCATATGGTCGAGAAGGGGTGTCTAGCTTATTTGGCTTATGTCCTCGATTCTAGTGCGGAGGTTCCTTCTATAGATTCGGTGCCGGTTGTTCGTGAGTTTCCCGAGGTATTTCCTGCAGACCTGCCGGGGGTGCCACCCGACATGGATATTGATTTCTGCATTGATTTGGCTCTGGGCACTCAGCCTATTTCCATTCCGCCATATTGCATGGCCCTGCCAGAGTTGAAAGAATTGAAGGAGCAGTTGCAAGATTTGCTTTATAAGGGCTCCATTAGACCTAGTGTCTCACCCTGGGGTGCACCTGTGTTGTTTGTGAAGAAGAAAGATGGATCGATGAGGATGTGTATAGATTATCGGCAGTTGAACAAAGCCACCATCAAGAACAAATATCCATTGCCGAGGATTGATGATTTATTTGATCAGCTTCGGGGTGCCAAGGTGTTTTCAAAGATTGATTTGAGATCTGGGTACCATGAGTTGAGGATTAGGGCATCTGATGTTCCTAAGATAGCTTTTCAGACCCGGTATGGGCATTATGAGTTTCTAGTGATGTCATTTGGGCTGACAAATGCCCCAGCAACATTTATGGATTTGATGAATCGGGTGTTCAAACCCTACCCGGATTCCTTTGTGGTTGTGTTTATTGATGATATCTTGGTCTACTCCCACAGTCAAGAGGAGCATGAGCAGCACCTTCTGATTGTTCTTCAAACTCTGAAAGACAGCCAGTTATATGCTAAGTTCTCAAAATGCAAATTTTGGTTGAGTTCAGTTGCTTTCTTAGGTCATGTTGTATCAGCAGAGGATATTCAGGTGGGTCCTAAGAAGATTGAGGCAGTTCAGGACTGGCCTAGACCCACATTAGCTATAGAGATCCGTAGTTTCCTAGGTTTGGCGGGCTATTACCGTCGATTTGTGGAGGGGTTTTCATGCATAGCAGCCCCGTTGACTAGATTGACCTAGAAGGGTGCCCCGTTCAGGTGGTCAGACGAGTGTGAAGCAAACTTTTAGAAGCTCAAGACTGCTTTGACTACAGCATCGGTATTGGTGTTACCCAAAGGTTCAGGATCTTATACAGTATATTGTGACGCATCTCGTATTAGTCTGGGTGCAGTATTGATGCATGGTGGTAAGGTTATTGCATATGCTTCACGGCAGCTGAAGGTTCACGAGAAGAATTACCATGTTCATGATCTAGAGCTGGCAGCCATTGTTCACGCCCTGAAGATTTGGAGGCACTATCTTTACGGCGTGCCATGTGAGGTATTCACTAATCATCGGAGCTTGCAGTATTTTTTCAAGCAGAAGGAACTTAATTTGAGGCAGAGGAGGTGGCTAGAGCTATTGAAAGACTATGATATCACCATATTATATTATCCCGGGAAGGCCAACGTGGTGGCCGACGCTTTGAGTAGGAAGTCAGTCAGTATGGGTAGCCTTGCATATATTCCAGTTGGGGAGAGACCGCTTGCATTGGATGTTTAGGCCTTGGCCAACCAGTTCATGAGGTTAGATATTTCTGAGCCCAGCCATGTTCTAGCTTGTACAGTTGCTCGGTCTTCTTTGTTTGAGCACATCAGAGATCGGCAGGATGACAATCCTCATTTACTTGTCCTTAGAGACACAGTGCGGCAAGGGGGTGCCAAGCAGGTTACTGTTGGAGATGGCGGAATTTTGAGGATGCAGGGTCATATTTGTGTGCCTAATGTGGATGGACTTCGTGAGTTGATCCTTGAGATGTCCTACAGTTCCCGATATTCTATTCATCCTGGCGCCGCCAAGATGTATCAGGACTTAAGGCAGCATTATTGGTGGAGGCAAATGAAGAAGGACATAGTTGCCTATGTAGCTCGGTGCCTAAATTGCTAGCAGGTAAAGTGTGAGCATAAGAGACCTGGTGGCTTACTTCAGAGGTTAGATATTCCTGAGTGGAAGTGGGAGCATATCACTATGGACTTTGTTGTTGGACTCCCACGGACTCAGAGGAAGTTCGATGCAGTTTGGGTCATTGTGGACAGGCTGACTAATTCAGCACATTTCATTCCCATGGCAGTTACCTATTCCTCGGAGCGGTTGGCAGAGATTTATATTCGTGAGATCGTCCTTCTTCACGGTGTGCCCGTGTCCATCATTTCTGATCGAAGTACGCAGTTTATCTCGCACTTTTGGAGGGCAGTTCAGCGTGAGTTGGGTACGCGGGTTGAGTTGAGCACAGCATTTCATCCTCAGATGGATGGGCAGTCCGAGCGTACTATTCAGATCTTGGAGGATATGCTCCGTGCCTGTGTTATTGACTTTGGAGGTTCTTGGGATCAGTTTTTGCCGTTAGCGGAGTTTGCCTACAATAACAGCTACCAGTCGAACATTCAGATGGATCCCTATGAGGCATTATATGGTAGACGGTGCAGGTCGCCAGTTGGGTGGTTTGAGTCGGGGGAGGCTCGGTTATTGGGTACAGATTTAGTACAGGATGCCTTGGATAAGGTCAAATTATTCACGATCGACTTTGCACAGCTCAGTCCAGGAATAAGAGTTATGCCGACCGTAGAGTTCATGATGTTGCACTCATGGTCGGAGAGAGAGTGTAACTTCGGGTATCACCCATGAAGGGTGTAATGAGGTTCAGAATGAAGGGCAAGTTGAGCCCTAGGTATATCAGATCTTTCGAGATTCTGGAGAGAGTGGGAGAGGTGGCTTATAGGCTTGCGTTGCCACCTAGTTTATCAGCTGTTCATCCGGTATTCCATGTGTCCATGCTTCGAAAGTATCACGGCGATCCGTCTTATGTGTTAGATTTCAGCTCTGTCCAGTTGGACAAGGATTTGACTTACGAGGAGGAGCCGGTGGCAATTCTAGCCCAGCAAGTTCGCCAGTTGAGATCAAAGAGTTACCCTTCAGTTCGAGTATAGTGGAGCGGTCAGCCTATTGAGGTAGTTACTTGGTAGTCCGAGTCCGATATGCGGAGTAGATATCCCCACCTTTTCACCGGCCCAAGTACTTTTCTATGTCCGTTCGAGGACTAACGGTTGTTTTAGAGGTAGAGAATGTGATGATCCAAAAGGTCATCTTATATTTAAGAACTCGAATTTGTGCTCTTAAGTCTTAAAAATCTCATTTTACCCTCCTCGATTTGTGTGCGCAATCCCGGCAGGTTTCCGAAAAGCTTTTATGTTGAAAACTAATGAAAATAAGAATTTTTGCCTTAAAAATTAATGTTAGTTGACTTCGGTCAAGATTTTTGGTAAACGAGCCCGGATCCGTGCTTTGACAGTCTGGATAGGTCCGTATCGAATTATGGGACCTGGGCGTATGTCCGAAATCGAATTCGGAGGTCCCTAGCTTGAGTTATGAATTTTTGATGAAAATTAAAAGTTTGGAAATTATTTGTTTTTAAGAATTGATTGATATTTGGCATTATTAGTATCGGGTCCGTATTTTGGTTTCGGAGCCCGGTATAGGTTCATTATGATATTTAAGATATGTCTGTGAAATTTGGTGAGAAACGGAGTTGATTTGATGTGATTCGGATGTCCAGTTGAGAAAATAAAAATTTTAAAGTGTTCTTGAGAATTTCACTTGATTTGGTGCTAAATTTAGAGTTCTAGGTGTTATTTTGGTTATTTGATCGCGCGAGCAGGTCCATATGATGTTTTTAGACTTGCGTGCATGTTTGGTTTGGAGCCCCGAGGGCTCGGGTGCCATTCGGTCGATGCGCGAGTTGAGTTCAAACCTTAACAAGGTTGCTCGTGCACCAAATCTGGTGTGCCCGCACCTGCGAGCCTTTGGTCGCAGGTGCGAGCGAAACCCGCAGATGCGACCCAGGCTTGGACTTCGTTTTTCCGCAGATGCGGACTTTTCTCCGCAAGAGCAGGACTGCAGAAGCAGAACCCTGTCCGCAGGTGCGGCCCGAGTTGACCCAGCCCTTTTTCGCAGAAGCGCACACCCCGTCCGCACATGCGGATGCGCAGGTGCGACCAAAGCACCGCAAGTGCGAAGGTCACTGGGCAGTGAGCATTTAATTCGGACTCCAGCTATTTTTCTTCTCGTTTTCAAATGGATAGAAGGCCTAGGGCGATTTTTCAAAGATATTTTCTTTCCCAAATCATAGGTAAGTGTTCCTTAACTCGTTTCTTTCAATCTTTTACTTCATTTCACTAGAATTCAACCTAGAAATCTAGAGTTTCATGGTAGAATTAGGGGTTAGGGTAGAAACTAGGGATTTCGGAAATTTGGGGATTTAGACCTCAATTCGGGGTCGGATTCCAAAACTAATTACATATTCGGGATCGGGGGTGAATGGGTAAGAGGATTTTGGTCCGAACCTCGGGTTTTGACCAAGCGGGCCCGGGGTCGATTTTTTCGTCTTTTGGAGGAAACTTTTGGAAATTTAATTTATGGAATATAATCGATTCCTTTAGCAATATTTGATATTAATGAGTCATTTTTTAATAGATACGAGTGGTTTAGAGGTGAATTCCAAAGGAAAAGCTGTGATTGAGAATTAAGTGGTCTTCGGAGCGAAGTAAGTGTGGTGTCTAACTTTGGCTTGAGGGAATAGGTATTGTGTGAGTATTTTCTACGTGTTTTGTTGTTGAATACGATGTATAGTTGAGGTGACGAGCATCTATGCGTTGTGGTCGAGTCATAGCATGCAAGTAAAAATCCATTTCTTGCAAATTTGTAGTCTTAAATCTTGTTATCCATGCTTATTGTTGTTGTTGAAATGTTGGAAGACTTGTATCCGGTTCCACCAAGGATGATAAAATTGTGAATATTGATTCGAGGTTGAGATGTTAAATTGTGAAAATAATCATTTATGAAATATTGATTTCTTGTGAAACTTCTCTCTATCCGTTGTTACTGATTCTGTGAATTGTGAGGAAGAGTGTAAAGCATGAAGGGTGATGCCGTGCATAATTTAATTATATTGTGAGGAAGAGTGTAAAGCACGAAGGGTGATGCCGTGCATAATTTAATTATATTGTGAGGAAGAGTGTAAAGCACGAAGGGTGATGTCGTGCATAATTTATTTATATTGTGAGGAAGAGAGTAAAAGCACGAAGGGTGATGCCGTGCAGTCTTATTTGTTAATTGGTGAGGTTGAGAGTAAAAGCACGAAGGGTGATGCCGTGCCGTTTTCCTTGCTGTTCTAATTGCTCAATTTGTTTAATGATTTCCGGTATAATTATGTCTTTTCATTTTACTCATTCTTTATGTTGTATTCCCCCATTGTATGTTCCCCTCCCATTATTTCTGCATTTATTGCTTTACTTATTGTTGTTGCCTCTAGTATAATTATACTGTTCAGGTTATATGTGGGTGTCTTGTCCTAGCCTCGTCGCTACTTCGCTGAGGTTAGGTTCGACACTTACCAGTACATGGGGTCGGTTGTACTGATGCTGCACTCTGCACTTTCTGTGCAGATTTTGATACCGGCTCAGGTTGATCGAGATTTGCTACTGGTCCGTTGTCCGGAGACTCAAGGTAGATCTTTCGGCGTTCACAGACCTTGAAGTCCCTGTCTATCCTTTATGTTTTACTGTTTTCTTTCATTCAGACAGTTGTGTTTCCTTCAGACTATTACTTGTTGTAAATTCTAGAATGTTCGTGAATTGTGACTCCAGATCCGGGTGGTAGTATTTAATACAGATTTATGATATTCCGCACTTGTTATATTTTATTGTAGTTAATTAATGTTAATTACTGAACGGAAATAAGGAATTGGTAAATGATTCTCTAACGTTGGCTTGCCTAGCAAGTGAAATGTTAGGCATCATCACGGTCCCGTTGATGGGAAATTTCGGGTTGTGACAAAGGGATACATCCATCTGCATTGAACACGCCCTCCAAGTCGTGCCTCATGTACAAGGTGGATTGGAAGGTGTTCCATCACATCAAAGAAACTACATGGAAATATTTTTTCCATCTTACTAGAAGTTACACGAATGTTCTAATCCATCCGAAGTAGGTTTTCTTCCCTTAGTGTGGTACAACACAAGTCTTTGAAAAACAAACTAATCTCTGTGATGGGTTTCCAGATTCTTTCAGGAAAACCACAAAATGCAATAGGCACTAAGGTCTCTATGAAAACATGGCAGTCATGACTTTTCAAATGGCTCAACTTCCCTACCTCCATATCTACTTTTTTTCCAAGATTCGACGCATAACCCTCAGGTATCTTCAATTTCGTAACCCAATCACAAATTTGTCGTCTTTCCTCCAAAGTGAATGTGTAACTTGCTTTGGGCTTGAACACCTTACCATTGTTTGCTGTCTGCAAGTATAATTCAGGTCGCCTGCAATATTCTTGTAAGTCCATTCTAGCCTTCGGGTTATCTTTTGTCTTACCTTTAACATCCATCACTATGTTGAATAAATTGTCAAAATAATTCTTCTCAATATGCATGACATCAAGGTTGTGTCGGAGAAGATTATCCTTCCAATAAGGCAACTCCCAAAATATACTTTATTTCATCCAATTATGAGTAACACCATATCCGGGGAATCTATAAGGTGGAGCCTCAGTAACTTTACTGAAGTTCTGGACCCTCTCCCAAATTTCCTCACCTGAAAGTATCGGAGGTGGCGAATCATATTCCACTTTATTCTTTTTGAATGAATTTTTCATCCTTCTAAACTCATGATCATCAGGAAAGAATTGACGGTGACAATCAAACCATGATTTCTTTCGGCCATGTTTCAAAGTGAACGTTTTACCATTTTTCATGTTGTAAGGACAAGCTAGCTTCCCAGCAGTCATCCACCCAGACAACATTCCATACGCAGGAAAATCGTTAATAGTCCACATTAAATTAGCACGCAAATTGAAATTCTGCTTGGTTGATATGTCATATGTTTCAACACCATCATACTACAACTGTTTTAGCTCATCAATCAAAGGTTGCAAATATACATCAATCAAACTTTTCGGATTACGTGGACCGGGGATAATACAATTTAAAAATATATATGGACTAGTCATACACAACTCAGGTGGTAGATTATAAGGTGTAAGAAAGACAGGCCAACATGAATATGGTGTCGCATATATAGAAAAAGGCGTGAAGCCATCCGCACACAAACCTAACCGAATGTTCCTTGGTTCACTAGAAAAATCTGGATATGTCCTATAAAAGTGCTTCCAAGTTTCTCCATCTGAAGGATGACACATAACACCAGGTGGTCTTCTATTTTCAAAGTGTCATCTCATATGAGGAGCAAAACTCATCGACGTGTATAACCTTTTTAACCTAGGTATAAGAGGTAAATAATGCATCGCCTTTACAACGACCATATTCCCGCTGGAAAGCCTCTTGTAATGAGGCTTTTCTAAATTTGCATCGTCTTTATAATATAACATGCAACCATCTTCACAACAATCAATTATCATTGACGAAAGTCCTAACTTAGAAACCAATATCTTTGCCTTATAGAAATCACCAGGTAAGTTGATATTTGGGTCAACTAGTTCGCTCATAAGGTCAATGAAAGAGTCCATGGCTGCTTGAGAAATATTTCAATCAGATTTGATACTTAGTAATCTAACTACAATAGACAGCTCAGAGTGCGGACTTCCTTCACGTAGTGGACGACTAGCTTCCTCTAACTTTTCATAAAAACGTTTTGCATCATCATTAGGAGTTTGTTCAATATTTTCATTGGGCTCACCCCCGAAGTGCATCCCAAAAGCATCTGCAACCATATCCTGAATTCTAGAATTATGATTTGTATTCTCCACCAACCTACTATTTTCACCAACAACCAAAATATTCCACGGTTACCATCGATCTCTCCATGATTAGTCCACACAAAGTAATTCTTTATAAACCCCTTCCTATAAAGATGAAGCTTAACTTCCTCCGGTTTTTTAAACTTCACACAATCGCACGTGACACAAGGGCACCTAATTACTCCTCCAATTTGGTATGGTGAAAGTGACATTGCATGTCTAATAAAGTTATCAACCCCTTCTACAAAATTCTCCCGCAATTCCCGCCCATTAGGATAATTCCTATTGTACATCCAAGTACAATGTTCCATCTATACAAATAAAACAAGAACAAATTAATTTATTCTACAATTATAAATTAATTAAATCTTTTTTAGTTAATTAAGATAATTAATTTTTCCTAATTACACCAAAATTAAATTATAGTAAATATAATTAATTATAAACTATAAGTTCAATTCATATCCTAAGAGTTTAAACATAAACTAAAAGTTCAATTTATATCCTAAAAGTTTAATTCATATCCAAAAAGTTCAATTTATATCATAAAAGTTTAATTCATATCCAAAAAGTTCTTAATTCATATCCAAAAAGTTCAATTTATATCATAAAAGTTTAATTCATATCCAAAAAGTTCAATTCATATCCTAAAAGTTCAACCCATACCCTAAAAGTTCAATTCACAAGAATAAATCCTAAAAACTCAATTCAATTCATATCCTAAGAGTTTAAACATAAACTAAAAGTTCAATTTATATCCAAAAAGTTCAATTCATATCCTAAAAGTTCAATCCATACCTTAAAAGTTCAGTTCACAAGAACAAATCCTAAAAACTAAATTCAATTCAAAGTTAATAATTCAATTCTAACTAAACTATTCAAAACAATACAAACTTAAACATTCAATTTACACCATATGTAATCAATTCAATTAAAACAAGACCTAAACCCTAGATTTCAATACAATGCAAAGTCAAACAATCAATTGAAACACTAATTAACTAATTCATAACTAATTAACAAATTATTAAATTTATACACAAAAAAATAAGTTGTAATTCAAACCTAGAATTTGTAGGAGGTGGAGAAGGAGGGGCGGCAGCTGGACAGTGGCTAGCAGCGGCAGCGGCGACGGCGATGGCGGGGTAGTAGTGACGCGGGGCAGTGGCTACGTGGGGTGGGGAATGGGATTTGTGTGAGGAAAATAGAGAAGGAGAGAGGAAAGATATTGAGTTAGGAGTATGAAAATTTGGAGAAGAGAGGTAGAGAAATGAGGGGGAATCCCGTATTTCAAATCTAATATTAGAATTACCGATCAAAGTTGGTCGGTAATTTTGGTCGATACATTAAGTGTTGACCGCTTGACTATTAACCGACCAACTTTGGTTTGTTATTTTTAAAAAAACTAAATTAATTTTTTTTTGTGTTTTTATTTCTTAAAATATTATAAACTATAAAAAATTATTATAAATACAAGCATTTATTTTATTCACATATACAATTATTATAAATAATTATAAACTATAAGCATAATATTTATAAATAATTATATTAACTAATTACTTTTAATAAATTATAATAGCATCTATCTAAGTAAATTTTCTAAATTATAATTAAGTATATGAGTAATTTCACACACACACACACACACTATATTGTAATTGATGATCAATCGCATACATTACTACGTACGAAAAATTTATCAATTGATAAACCAATATTATTCTATTTTAAATATGTTTAGTCGTTAATTTGACCTATTAACTCATTTACTTAATGCTAATAACTTCTTTCGTTTCTTTAATTTGTAATTCATATATATATACATGTCAAAGATGTTTAGTATTAATTCTTCTATATTTTATTAATTCTTCACTAATAATGCATGACATAGATTAATCGAAATAGGTCGAGACGTTTTGTTTTTAATATTCATCGATATAGGTGGAAACGTTTTGTTTTTGTTTTAAATATTCATCGTTGCATCTAAGTAAGTTATAAGTCGATGAATCAATTTACAAATAGATATATTTGATGATGATAAATTATATATACTAATTAGATTATTGCTTCTTCACAAGTCTATCTCCAAAAGAACCTGAACCTGTAGTCCTAGCGCTTTGTGTTCTTATACACACACACACACACACACACACACACACACACACACACACACACATACACACACACACACACACACACACACACACACTTCGTTGTACTACTTTAACTATATATATAGCATGTTATAGTATATGTTAGTGTATTCATTATTTGTATTATAAAATAAAGTTTTAACGGATTACATTTATATTATTTAGATAGTAAATATTAATGTGATTCAAATTAAAAGTTTGACCATGTTTGACCTATTAACTCGTTTACTTAATGCTAATAACTTCTTTCGTTTCTTTAATTTGTAATCCATATATATATATATATATATACACACACACACACACACACATACACACGTCAAAGATGTTTAGTATTAATTCTTCTATATTTTATTAATTCATCACTAATAATACATGACATAGATTAATCGATATAGGTCGAGACGGTTTGTTTTTAATATTCATCGATATAGGTGGAAACGTTTTGTTTTTAATATTCATCGATGATCTAAGTAAGTTATAAGTCAATGAATCAATTTACAAATAGATATATTTGATGATGATCAATTATATATACTAATTAGATTATTGCTTCTTCATAACTCTATCCCCAAAAGAACCCGACCTTGTGGTCCTAGCGCTTCGTGTTCTTATATATATACGTGTAATGACCCAACCGGTCATTTTTACTTTTAGAATCCTGTTCCCCTAAATAAAACTCCCCGTATGTGCTTTTATAAATTTATGACTTGTGGGGATGGTTGGTTCGGGATTTAAAAGTGTTCGGGTTAAAATCGGAACACTTGGTTTCTTAAGTTGGCTTTAAAATGCTAAGTTTGACTTCGGTCAACATTTTGAGAAAATCACCCCGGAATAGAATTTTGATGATTCCAACAGCTCTGTTTGGTGATTTTGGAATTAGGTTTGAAATGGCTAAAATAGGAATTTAAGTTTGGAAGTTTGACCGGGGAGTTGACTTTTAGATATCGGGGTCGGAATCCAGTTTCGAAAGTTTTCATAGCTCTGTTATGTCATTTATGACTTGCATGCAAAATTTGAGGTCAATCGAACTTGATTTGTTATGTTCCGGCGTCGTTTGTAGAAATTAAAAGTTTCAAAGTTTATTAGGCTTGAATCTATGTGTGATTCGTGTTTTTAGTGTTGTTGGATGTGATTTGAAGACTCGACTCAGTTCGTATGATGTATTAGGACTTGTTGGTATATTTGGTTGAGGTCCCGAGGGGCTCGGGCGTGTTCCGGATGGTTAACAGATCATTTTTGGACTTGGTGAGATAGCTAATATCTGCTACTGCAATTTTTCTGGTTTCATCTTTCGCGTTCGCGAGAGGAGCCTCGCATTCACGAAGAGTGTTCTGAGCTAGTGAGATTTTTGTTCTACGCGTTCGCGGAGGAGAGGATGTGAAGCGAAGGGTAGGGCAGTGTGTGTTTCGCGAACGCGTGAGTGGCGTCGCGTTCGCGAAGGAGAGTGAGGCAGTTGGGAACCCCAGCCTTTTGTTCTACGCGTTCACGAGGTAAGGGACGCATTCGCGAAGATCTGAGTTTGTAAAGCTTCGCGTTCGCGAAAAGGAAAGTTGGGCATCACATTTTTGTGCTTCGCGAACGCGAGGCAAGGGTCGCGTTCGCGAAGAAGAAACCAATGGACATAATGTTTAAGTTCTGAAAATGAGTTCCATTTTTAACGATTTGGAGCTCGGATTGAGGCGATTTTTGAGAGATTTTCAGAGAAAACATCGGGATAAGTGTTCTTAACTCAATCTTGGGTAGATTACCCCGAATCCATCACTGTTTTTAACATTTAATTGGTAATTTAAGTTGAAAAATTTTGAAAACCCTTTTGGATAGATTTGAGGATTTGAGGGTCGAATTATTATTGGAATTTAGTCATTTTGGTATGGTTAGACTCGTGGTTGAATGGGCGTTCATATTTCGTAACTTTCGCCGGATTTCGAGACGTGGGTCCCACAGGCTATTTTTGAGTTAATTTCGGATTTTTATTGAAAAATATAGTATTTTCTTATAGAATTAATTCTATAATTTTTGTTGACTGTATCGAATTAATTATGACTAGATACGAGTCGACCGGAATCGAAAAATCGAGGAAAAAGCATACTACTTGGTTAAATTGGAGCAAGTCGAAGTAAATGACTTGTCTAACTTTGTGTGGGGGAAATTTCTCCTAGGATTGGTATTAATTGTAATGTGATGAAAGTCGTGTACATGAGGTGACGAGTGTGTACACAGACTAAATGTGAAGGATTATGTTTTTAAGTTGTGAAGATCATTGTTGTACATTAATTAAATTATTAAATCTTGCTATATTCTCCATCATTGATTTGATTTGTATACTTTAAATTTGCTTGATCTTTTCGTGCTAATTATTTTACCTGTTTAGTTAAAACTTGGTTTCTTTTATTCTGTGCATTATTTGAAATTGATTTTTTTAAAATTAAATATTATTAATATGAAGTATTTGACATTTTTAAATTTGGTATTGAAGCAACGTATTAAAGATTTTGAAATATTATTTTGCTAAATTATTTATTTTCGAATATTTTTGTAAGATTTTTGTACTCATTGTGATGGAGCCGTGAACTCTTTATTGTGGAAAAATATTATTGATGATTTATGTTGGCATAAGTCGTGAGCTCTTTATTGTGAAAACATATTATTGATGATTTATGTTGGCATAAGTCGTGAGCTCTTTATTGTGAAAACATATTATTGATGATTTATGTTGGCATGAGCCGTGAGCTCTTTATTGTGAAAAAATATTGTTGTTGATTTACTTTGGCAAATTGAAATAGTTGGGCACTTGAGGTACAAATTGTGATATGTTGTGATATTGATACGCATGCGGTGGTATAAGGTCTGGGTATTGAAACGCATGCGGTGAGATAAGGATGGCTAAAACGCGGGATGCTATTTCGAAAAAAATATTTTCTTTAAAATAAATTGTGAAGGCTCCCGCTGTGAGATAAGGAAAATTAGATATTGTGAATTTATTTATGATTTGGGACTATGAGGCGGTGCATCGGGAATGTCATTGTTGATATTGATTTATGGCCGTAGTTGTCGTTGATTATTTGTTGTGATTTTCTTAAGTTGAAAGAAAATTTTGTTGGTTTCTACGAGATATTATTTATCATTATTTTGTATAATTAAATGGTAACATGCTACTTGATTCATTTCCATTATCATTTATTTTATTATATTGTTAAACAGTTTTCCATGCTATTATTATTTTTCAGTAGGGCCTGACTTGACCTCGTCACTACTCTACCGAGGTTAGGCTTGGCATTTACTGGGTACCGCTGTGGTGTACTCATACTATGTTTCTACATATCTTTTTGTGCAAATTCAGGTACATCTTATAGACTAGGCATCAGTAAACTAGCTGTACGAGGAGACTTCGAGGTATACCTGCCAGTGTCCGCAGACTCCGGAGTCCCCTTCTATCTTACTGTGTTACTTTCTTATTTGTTTTAGACTGTGATGTATAGAGACATAGAAAATAAATTCTTAGAAGCTTGTGACTTATTTCTACCGGGTTTTGGGGGTTGTAATTATTTGAATTGTAGTTTAATTAATTCATATATTTATTATTATTCCGTATTGATAGGCTTACCTAGTCTTAGAAACTAGGTGTCATCACAATCTCCTATGGAGGGAATTTGGGGTCGTGACAATACGGCTATACCTATATATATATATATATATATATATATATATATATGTGTGTGTGTGTGTGTGTGTGTGTGTGTGTGTGTGTGTGTATGTGTGCACAACTGCACACACACACACACACTTCGTTATACTACTTTAACTATATATAGCTTGTTATAGTATATGTTAGTGTATTCATTATTTGTATTACAAAATAAAGTGTTAACGGATTACATTTATATTATTTAGATAGTAAATATTAAAGTGATTCAAAAGTTTGACCATGTTTGACCTAATAACCGACCAACTTTGGTCGGTTATTTTTCAGAAAATAAAATATACCGACCAAAGTTGGTCGGTAAATGCTTCCCCTGCAATAACCGACCAACTTTGGTCGGTAATCTTAAATATAAATTCTTTAAATTTTATAAAATATTTTAAATAATAATATAATTTATTAAAATTTAAAAAATTGAGTCCACATTACCGACCAAAGTTAGTCGATAATCAAAAAGTTACTTTGACTAAGCAAGTCTGACCACTTCGGTCAACTTTTTAACCATTATACCGACCAACTTTGGTTGGTATTTAATTTTGAAAAAATATAAAATATTTTTTTTGTTGTTTCCGTCCGTGTTGGACGGTTTTTGTTCGCTTTTTTTGACCGACCAACGTTGATCGGTATGGCTTGGTCGGTTTTTCCCTGATTTCTAGTAGTGATAACGGCATAATGTTGTAGTGCCGCCTTTTACTATATAATCAACTGTTATTTTGATATACCCAGTACCATATGGATCTTCAAATAATCAACTGAATATTTGTTTAAAATCGACCTAGGTATTTCTCAGTATAAACCAGTACTTAGGGGCGGAGCTAGAGTGTAGCCAGCGGGTTCGGCCGAACCCAGTAGCTTTGGTTCGAACCCTGTATTTGTCTTAAAAAATTTATTGAATATATATAAATTACTATAAGTTTAGATCCCACTAACTTAAAACGATTAGAATTCCGAACCCATAAGTTTGAAATCTTGACTTTGACTCTGCCGGTACTTATGTTCGATTGTCAACGTATGCCTAATCGATACTCGACCAATGAATTGATGTCCAGGGGCATGTGATAATTAATTTAAAATGCCAAAAAATCAGAACAAGAAAATAAAAAGGCCGTTGAGTAGGAATCTTACCACTCTCAAGAGGAAAAAAACCTAACATTAATTAGTTGGTTCGAGAAATGAGAATATATACGTAATGTGGAACAGGAACACTTTGATTCTATAACGTTATTAGTGGGAAGTCATGATGCTGTTGAAATTATTATCAAACAATTCATTCTTATTTCAGAAAGAAGAGGCACAAAATGCTCACCCATGTGCTTTAATATTTGTAACTAATCTGGTCAATTTATCAAGATTTTTGCTTCTTTCACAATAATATTCTTCCATCAATTCAATGAGCAGTGGTAAATACACTAAAAGTCAGCTTCCTTTCACATCTACGAAACCCTTAGTCATATTTTTTGGTTCCCACTCGATGTTATATACTTGCATATTGAAGCTCCCCGGATTCACGTTGCGTAAAGCGCAGCAAAAGAAGAAGCGCTCCCTACTATAACTTTTTTCATACGCATATATAACTCGAACTCGAACTCGAGGACTTCTAATTAAAGGTGGAGCAATCCTATCCATCCCATCGTTAACTCTTAATGGTACGAAACGCATGTCATTTCTGCCGCAAGTATACTCAAAATGTTTGAAAGCACTAGGTAATAATTAACTCGATCATTTGTCCCACAAAAAGGGAATTGGAAAAAAGGGATGATGCTCCTTTAAAGCATAAACCATCAATTTCTTGTTTATTCTTATCCAGTTGCCTAAGAAAAATCAATAGAGCAGTCAGAATTTGTGGTGTGTATTACTTTTACAACATATAATATAATCAAACTATTGTTCAACTATAATATATCTCAATTTATCATATATCATTGTTACAGCACACCCAGTCTACCAGTGATATTGGTCACTTTAATTTGGATTTAGATCCATACGGTTTTAAAACACGTTATATATCTAGTATTCCTCCTGTATTTTATCGATGTGGGATTCGTCTAAAATGTCACATCCAATATTCAATGCACTGTATGAAAATCTTGTGACCAAATTCACATGTTAACTAGCTAAGGACGAAAAGATGAAATGTGAGGAACAACTCAAATAAAATATAGAATCTAATTGGAGTTGAGTTGGAAACCTCAAGGAAGGAATGCATAAAAGTAAAGAGGAAGAATTAATATAATCTTATTGCTACAAATTAGTGAATTATTGAAGCTACCGAGGGGCGGTGCGATGGGTCGAATATCCCCTTTTTTTTGAGATTATAAGAATTAATATAAGCATTAATCTTTTTCTGTTGCATTTTTATGAAAAAGTTACAAGACCCTGCGCGATTGAAAAATTTAGACATGAAGTCAATATTTTAGATTTTTTTTTTTTATGTCTTTAGAATATAGAGTCATAGAGTTTAAATTGTTACATAATTATCTTTAAAGATTCAAAACATCTTACCTATGTTTGATATGGATAAAGCGACGAGTCCTATCTTTCTATCTAGTGGTTGTGAAAATGTGAAAATAAAATATAAGTACTTTCATTATTGTTTTATTGTTAATGAACAAGAGCTTTTTTTACCCCGTAGAGATACTGGATAAAATTAAAGGGTGCACTTCATGGCCATAAAGTACGTTTCTTCAATTGATTAGTATTTACTTCGATGTACAAGTTATTGTCACACATTTTACATACCAACAAGGATATTAAATTTATTTTCTTATATAATAGTAATGAATATAACTCTACTGTTTATTGTGAGATGATAATTATAAAATTTTAGGACAAAAGTAGAAGCACTCCACATGTTAATGAAAATGAAGTTTTGTGAGTGGGGGTGGAGGCTAAACGAGTCGTCTTGAGTGGGAGGGACTATATACTATGACAACGAATTCCATTATTATTATTTTTTAATTAAAATACAAGTTGGAGCACTGAGAGTCCCTTATTCCTTTTCCCAGCTTTGTTCATCAATGATACTCAGGTTAATAGGTGGGCAATTCTAGTGATATCCACTTGTTTCTGTTTTATTTGTTTAAGAAGAAAAAGATTAAAAAAACAAACAAATAAATAAATAAAGTAAAATCCACTTTCAAGTACTTTTGTTTTTGTGAGGGACAGGTTTCTTCTACAATTTCTTAATGATTTTTGGACTTTAAAAACAATATTTGAATGAATCGGATCTATTCAAAGCTAATAATTGATTGCTCGTAAGAAAAAAATAAATGTACCTAATGGGGCAAAATCTGAATTCTCCAAATTTAAATCTCCGTTACGTAAAAACAAATGGAAGCATAGTGATTGTAAAGATGGAAAAATGTATAGGACGAAAGTTATGTACTTTTTAAAAAGAAGAAGGTTGGGCCAAGCTAATAAGTGGAGCATAAGAAAATGAAAAACAGTCTTCTTAAACTATTGTACTTAGTGGCGACATAAAAGTGAAGAGAAGGTTCATCCTCATCTCAAGTTTTATTTTGGGTCAACTAAGAAGATATACCTAGAGGTTTGGAGTAACGGTAAAGTTGTTTCTATGCGAGCTTTAGGTCACGAGTTCGAGCCGTGAAAGCAGTCACTAGTGCTTGTATTAGGGTTAGGCTATCTACGTCACACTCTTAAGAAATACAATCATTTCCCGGACCTTGAGTAAACGGGATTACTTTGTGTATCGGATTGCTTTTTTTTTTTTTTTAATAATAAAGAAGATATACATGCAAGCTATGTTTTGCGCACACCAAGATCTTCTTCTATCAAGAAGTGGGACAGAGAGTGGATTTGGGAAGTGTCTGTGGTGTCAACTGTTACAATCTCTGTTTACACAAGTTGTTCACTCAGAAGTTCGATAATGCGACACATGTTTAACATAAATAAAATCTGGAACTGATTGCTTAAAGCAATATACTTGGTGCCTCATGTCTGTTATGTTACTATTGTATGGAAATATTTAGGGCTTGTTATCTTTCTTTTCAGTTTTCTCTTTGTATTTTTCTAAACGGTGAGTGTAGAGGATAATGTAGGCCCAAAGGGGTCAATCGGATCTATATGAAAATTACACTATGCGAAGGTAAATTCTTATATACTAGTATACATTATCGTTTAATCATATTAACGGAAGAAAACCTTTAATATAGATAAAAGAATATCCAGATCATGGATTCGAGTCCAAAATTTAATAATTTAGCATTTTTGGAATCGTTTGTCTCTAATCCTGCCTCCACCACAGGTGGGGGTTTGGGGGGGGGGGGGAGGTTTTGCAGTTCATGTGTTTTTGCTTAACCAACAAAAACTTGGCATACTTAGCCAACCACGGGTCCTTTTGTAGTGCTTGACAAAGAGAGTTCAAGCTAAGCTGCCCTCAAGTTCGAATCCTTTTCATCCTAATTAGTCATACAAAAGGAGGTTTAAAAAGGGGATATGAGTGGGATGCCACATGAAATTTACGACGATTTCGGAAATAAGCAATAGGGCTGATCAACTTTAGAATTAGAGCCAGGAGAAAAGCTTTTGCTGTATAGATTTTGGTATATGGTACATACGTAAAGCTATCCTCAAATTTGTACTATACGGGAGAAGATATCAAGATATTTGTACATGTACCTCATTCGTTGTGATTGATTATAAATATACAGGTTGAAGTCTCTACCAAACCTCACCATAATGGTGACATTAACACAAAAAAAAATATACACAATACTGAAATACTTTTGTACGTCAAGGAGTTAATGGCATTGTAAATAGAGATTAATGGCAGAACCAAGAGAAAGAGGAAGGAATGGAGAAAAATGGAGATTATTGACCCCTGGCTTTTTAATTATTAAGATCACTATAGACCTGTTGAGATTTCTTTTACCATATTCAATAAGCTGCACAGGGGTATAAGTCTTCAATTTGCAATCCAGCAAATTGTAGTTTTCATTCTAACTTTGTTCCTCGCCCACACTTAGAGATGGAAATTTTGCAAGTAATTTTTTACTAAGCGCAACCAGACGAAATCCAGGACCTAAACCTAGTATGGACCTTCATTTAACATGGTTCTCGACTACAAGTTTGCATAAGCGCATAATGTCGCACAAACTAAGAAACAAGATACAAGATGTAAGGTCTGAAAAATGTATACACATGCTTAAGGTACCACCTGCATTAATATAGTCCCTCATCCATTTCTTTTTCCTTAGACATTTCAGCATTAGCTTTCCCTTTATTTGCTAAACAACAACGCTAATGTTTTATACAAAGCAATGCAAAAACCAAATATCCAATCAAAGCTGATCATGTCTCACCATATTTTGCATACTCCAACAGCTAAAGCCGTGCAATATGACAGCACATATGGAAAATGGAAACCAGCAAAGAAAACAAAACCACCAGTGACTTTGAGAGTACACATACTCCTCTAAAAGGAAATATTATTTTCTAAGCTTTATAAATGATGTGTTCTCGTAATCGAATATACCCTCAAGATTCGACTATGTTAAGCCTACAACAGAATCATTGCCCTCCATCTCGTGCCAGTTTAACACCTGACAGCATGTGGCATCTGCATTCTCACTTAAATCTTATAAGACAATATGAGGATGGAAAAGCGGAGCCATGTCAACTGTATATGCCAAAAATCACTTACTCAACTATTACCAATCTTCTTAGCATCTTTAAGCTGCTACTGTTACCTTCTTAACACCTTTCTTCTCTGTTTTAAGAGGGGGTGCCACTTCAGGTTTCTCAATTCCTTGTATATCCGTAATCCTCAATTTTGTTAATTCCTAAAAATGAATAGGAAAAGAGGATGAGAAGTAACAATGTGTATAAAACATGGCTGTGTTTCAGGCAGTATGTTCATTGTGGATGAATCAATGACTAACAGGCAGTATGTTCATTGTTGATGAACCAATGACTAACCTGTCGATGCCCTCGTGTTCGCCGATAATTCTTCCGTCTCTTCTTCTTGAATATAAGTACTTTAGCATCTAATGCCTGGGCCAAGAGAAGGACAGATTAAATTTCCTAATCTATCTGGAATGAAGTAAAATGTGTGTGTGCGCGCGCGTAGATGAAGCAAGTTATGCGAACATCCAAGCAAAGCCTGAAGAACTGAACCTAGTTCCACATCTGTGGCATTCCTCGAATCAGCTGAAGTTTCTGTAAATTACACAAGCCATTCTTGAGGTATTATTCCCTCCATCCCAATTTATGTGACACTTCCTTTTTTAGTCAGTCCCAAAATAAATGACACCTTTCTATATTTAGTAACAATTCAAATTTAAATTTCCCTTTTTACCCTTAATGAGATGATTTCTAACCAGACAAATTTCTATGATTTGTTTAGACTACAAGTTTCAAAAATCTTCCCTTATTTCTTAAACTCCGTGCCCAGTTAAACACCTTCACATAAACTAAGACGGAGGGAGTACTAAAAGCGATCCAGTTACCACAAGTGGTTAAAGTTAGTGTACTATATGCAATATACCCTTAAGAATATCACGATCTGCGCAATGATGACATGCAAAAATCGAGAAATGGTCCAGAAAAAATATCACAATGTGCTTACCCGTATATCTCTCAACAATCTAAAGATAGAAGAAAGTAAAATACTATAGTTGTTCCTTGAAAAAGGAAAACCGGGTACATTGTTAGTTGTTCCTCCCAATTACAGGAACTAAAATCGTCATCACCAACTGGCCTATAAGCTCAAGACCTAGAAGCATGGTTCTATAATAGAATGGTAAGTTATAGAGTTATTTCAGGTTACCAACTGCTCTCATAATTAGTTCCTTCTGAATGCCAAAGAGAATCTAATTACATAAGACTCCTATTACAGTGTAATTTTGCATGTTTTTGCCTTTCATACACAGAGTTGGGCAGAGCAGTATGAATTCAAGGTGGAAGCCAATCCTTGAAACAAGCAAGTAGAACTGCACTAATTATCAGAAAAGTACTCATTTCAACGTCCGTTCAGTAACAATATAATTCACCTTTGAAGCCAATCCTTGAAAAAGCAAGTAGAATGCACCCATTATCAGAAAACGAATACTCATCTGAAAGTCTTGTCTGTATTCTATCCTCATCCACTCAGTATCTTTTCAAAAGTGATGAAAAATAGATCTTATATATTAAGAAAATTATAATCAGTCCACTGACGAACCCATTTCTTTTCTTTTTTGTTTGGATAAATACTCTTCGATGAACCTCCGCCTAGTTTTGAAAGTTATCTTTATAAATTCATTCAAATAAGAATTTCTTCTTTTATATTTTAAAGGATCAAGGAGTGCTTTATGAGGGAATTTCCTTTTATTTTCCCATAAGATAAAAGTAAATTTTTTTAGGGAATTACTAATCCAACTTCTCAATCTTCATGGGAATTAACATAACACTCAGTTACTAGTCAACCAGAAAACACACAAATAAATAAATATGCAAGCAAACTAAAGGCAAAGGTCGACTCATGACACAACTATCTTACATGCTCCTCAACGACAGCATGAACAGCTGCATCCGGCAATATAGGCCTTCCAATGATTGTCTGAGTCGTAGAGCCCAGCAGCAGAACCTTGTTTAGCATTAACTGGACACAAAACAAATGACATAATTAAGCATTCACGTGACAGTAATTCAAATGTACAAACATTTTCTCACAAGTAAAAGACATGTATTAACTAAAGAAGTTACAATGTGTAAAGGGGAAGCAGAGAGCAAGCTTTAGCAGGGTCAAGGTTTCATAGGCAACATTCCTGCACTGTGAAGCTTATCTCGTGCTTCAGCTTGTAATAGAAATAAAACCTATAAGGAAACACAGACCATTTATATTTATGGGTGACAAGTTTGTTCCTCTCTACTTTCTGTTAAAACTGAAGCCATAAGATTTGTTATCTAAAGCATTTGTACAGTTAGTAGTTACTTTTAACAAAGTCGAAAACCAAATAAATTGTCTTCCTGTAGCACAGAAAGACATCACAACCAATTAGTTTCAAATGGAACCCAAGACTTGTGCATGCGCATCTAAAAAGATGTCCATTTTCAGCAATAGAGTTCAAGTCTCACTTTTTCTTTCCTTAGTTTTAGAACAGAAGGCATACCCCTTTTTGTCAATTCTTCTCTGATGTAAAAAATAGTTTCATGGATCCTTCTACAGTCATTAGACCTACATACTACAACATGGAAGCACATCTTGCACAGATATTCAGGACACACAGAAAAGATTATAAAGCTTTTTCATCACAATATGTGGGTTATAAACAGCTTTTCAAATCCCAATGGTCCAATTTGCTTTTACTTTCCACCATCAAAAACCTGAAGAGTATTACACTTAGTTTGCATCATTGAGACAAAATTGCCACAGGTGCAGAAGTACTATAGAGCCACTGACTTACAATTCCAGATCAGCCTCTGTTAGCAGTACATATAACAAAAAGGCATCACTTTGTACAAATCATCCAGGAAGTGGAAATCAAAGTCACCTTCTCATTGACTTTGCAGAACTTCAATTTCTCAGTAAAAATGGAATCGCCATTGCTCACTTTAAACTGGTGAGAACCGATCTACATAACAAAAGACAACAGCTTCAATTCTCTAAAGGTATAGCAACTTAAGCGAACAATTAAAGATACTTCATTTATCGCTAAACGTATACAAGTTATAGTGTTAAAAAAACTCCTAATATATTGAGTTAATAAACAATAGCATAGACGGTTCATATAGTGGACTCCAACTAGTTTGGGATTTCGAGGCATACAGGAAACAGCAATTAACCTGAACAACGGCGAAAACGGGTTCATATGGTTTGAAGACCCGGTCCGATTTCTGAAGTGGGCCGATGACCTTATACCCAATTTCAGCTGCCTCGTGTTCTTTCTCCTCCGGAGTGTACTCCCTGCTGGGCTTACCATTCGACGCCAAACCCTCCACATCATCATCATCATCATAATCAGCATCAGTTTCTTCTTCACTTCCATCCTCGTCATCATCGCTATTGTTCGGTCGACTGGAACAGAAATGCCGGTGGAAAGATAAAATTTTAGTGTTAACGTGGGGGCATTTAGGGGATGGAGTTAGTGTGTTAAGGGAATTGAGGAGTACTGGGGTTGGGGTTTGAGGGGTAATGGAAGTGAGGGAATGGAGAGAAGATGGGTTTGGAGATGGAAGATATCTTAAATGACGGGTTAGGGTTTGAACGCATCGCCGATTCGCCATTGTTTTGGCTGAGCTTTGAGCTTTTGGGGAGTGATGTGGGGGGACTGGTGAAAGTCTAGGGTTTAAGAGTGAGCTGGAAGTTGGGGGGTTTCTGTTCTGATTGACTCGGTACAACTCGGTAACATTTTCTTCTTTGATTTTATTTTTTATTTTTTATTTCAAGAGTAGTAATTTTATTTTTATTTTTAAATAACAGAGCTGTTTGCGTTTCATGATTTCATATTTATCGACCATTAAGCTACATCCTTAAATATAGAGTGACAATTTTAATTTTTGCTTAATGGCTATGTTTAGGACTTTAGGTTGATCAAGAATTAATCAATTCACCCTTCTTCGTTTGAGCATGATTAAGTGATAAAAATATTTGTACACGACTGCATCGTGCATCTGTCGCCTTTCATTAAAGAAGATTCAAATGTTTTCTTAAAGTTGTAATATGCTTTCTCTGGAATTTGGTATTATAAATTTTCCCTGGCTCATCTTTATATTTTTATTTTTATTTTAGATTATTTTAGTTCATTAATCTCCTCCTCTCTTCTTGCTCCTTTTAGCTTAAATGTGTGGGTTATATAATATATTCAAGCTACAAATCTGAACATATTCGGATATTACCAATAATTCAACATCTGTCACGACCCAAAATCCATTAAAGGTCGTGATGGCGTCGGACACCGCTGTCAGGCAAACCAAAAATAAATACTTAATTTGGTTCTCATTTTTAATATTTTAGAAATCATATTTTTCTTCAATTAAACAGTAGAAGATGAAATTTACAGTGTAAATAATAATATTTTACAACAATTACAATACATGACAACTCAAATCACCCCAAAATCCGGTGTCATAAGTGCATGAGTCTCAACTAGGAATGCAAAATAAAATACAACATCTGTCCGGAATACAAATACGGACAGGAGAAATATAAATACTCTGAAGGAGACTCTGCTGGTTGCGGACTCGTAACGTGGAATGCAGCTCACCTAAGTTCCCGCAATAACCGTGCCTCTGCACCCACAAGGACACTAGACATATATGCACCTGCACAAAAATGTGCAGCAAGTGTAGTATGAGTACGTAAATCAACGCATACCCAGTAAGTATCCCGCCTAACCTCGAAGAAGTAGTGACGAGTGGTCGACTTCGACACTTACTATGGGCTATAAATAAAATATCAATGATATAATTAGACATGGATTACGTAGAATGACTATAAGCTCAATATCATGAAATAAGTAAACAATTCTTTTGTTCATAAGAAATTTTCAAATTTATTTTCGTCATTTAACATTTTTTTTTTGTATCTCGGGCCAATGAAAGCAATATCAATTATTATCAATTCCAAAAATATATCATGCGCAAATCATGTCGAGGTCGTACGGCCCGATCCAACATAAATATTTAAAATGTGCATTGCCGAGGGTCGAACGGCGCGAACTATAGATGCATCTATTTAACCTGCCGAGGCATTCAGCCCGCTCCACAAAAGAGAAAAATACAATTTAAAACAACCAAATTCAAGATTTATCAAGACAACTTTTCAAGAAATAAAATTCTAATTTACGGTCAAGAAGAATGGGGTTTAACCTTTTAAAGTTCCTTTACCAAGTTTCGATATGATTTAAGCAATTTAGATTAACAAGTAGGATGCAAGCATCGCAATTATAATATGATCTCGGTCCTAGACTACCCGGACATAAGCATATTAGTAGCTACGCACGGACTCTCGTCACCTCGTGCGTACGTAGCCCCCTACAAATAGAAGCACATATTGAATTATTTCACCTATGGGGTTAATTCTCTCTTACAAGGTTAGAAAGGAGCCTTACCTCACTCTGACGTTCCAAAACCCGCTCCAACGCCGCCCTAACACCTCAAACCGGTGACCGCCGATCCAAAACTAGTCAAATAAGGCGCAACCCAATCAAAATATATTCTAATACTCATAATTAATCAATTTATAACAATTTCCAACTCTGTTCGAAAGGTCGATAAAAATCACCCTCGGGCCCACATGCCCGGATCCCGAAAATTTTCGAAGACAAACTTTACCCATAGCACTACGAACTCAAATATATAATTTATTCTCAGTTTCATGCCCAAATTCGTGATCAAAATCCAAGAATACCAAATTTTTAGGTTTTTCTTCAACTCTTGAATCCATGTATAAATCTTGTATTTAACTCACAATACGCAGGAATTACTTACCTTGACATAGATGATGAAAATCCCTCCTTGAAACTCTCCAAAATTGCCCAGCCAAGTGAAAAATGGGAAAAAATGAGCCAAGTCCCGTTCTTAAATCAATCTTCCCAGCCCGATCTTCGCACCTGCGGTCAAATAGCCGCTTCTACGGCTCCGCACCTGCGTAAATTCCATTGCAGGTGCGGTTCAAGCTCAGCCCAACATTTCTCGCATCTGCGGCCCGTCAGCGCTTCTGCGCCTCCGCTTCTGCGGCTCTTCGTGCGCAGGTGCGGTCCCGCTTCTGCAGAACTTAACCGCATCTGCGGTCCCAGCCAGAACCGCTTCTGCGACCCTCTTGGCCGCTTCTGCGGTGCCGCACGTGCGGCGAAAACCTCGCAGGTGCGGTTACACCAGATACCAGCTGCCTTAGCATTTTCCTCCAAGTCCAAACTCGATCCGTTAACCATCCGCAATCCACCCAAAGCTCCCGGGACCTCAACCAAATATACCAACACGTCCCAAAACACATTACGAACTTAGTCGAGCCTTTAAATCATATCAAACAACAACGCTAAAAACACGAATCACCCTCAAATTCAAACTTAATGAACTTTGAAACTTCAAACTTTTACCTTCGATGCCGAAACCTATCAAATTACGTCCGATTGACCTCAAATTTTGCGCACAAGTCATAATTGACATTACTGACCTTCTCCAACTCCCGGAATTGGATTCCGATCCCGATATCAAAAAGTCCACTCCCGGTCAAACTTTCCAAAAACTTTCAAATTTCTATTTTTCGCCAAATGACCCCGAAACGACCTACGGACCTCCAAATCCACTTCCCGATGCGCCCCTAAGTCCAGAATCACCATACGGAGCTATACCCAGGCTCGGAATCCCAATCGGACATCGATAACATTGAAATACACTTCAACCCAAATTTATAAAATCCTTCCAAAATGCCAACTTCTACAATAGGCGCCAAAACGCTCCTGGATCATCTAAAGCCCAATCCGGACATACGCCCAAGTCCAATATCATCATTAGAACCTGTTGGAACCTTCAAATCCCAATTCCGAGGCCGTTTACTCAAAAATCACCCTTTAGTCAATTCCTCTAACTTAAAGCTTCCGAAATTAGAATTTTCTTTCCAAATCAACTCCGAACTTCCCGAAATTAAATTCCGACCATGCGTACAAGTCATAATACCTGAAGTGAAGCTGCTCAGGGTCTCAAACCGCTAAATGATGCGCTAGAGCTTAAAATGACCGGTTGGGTCGTTACATTCTCTCCCACTTAAACATACGTTCGTCCGCGAACGTGCTAAGAACTGCTTTGGAGTTGTCTGAAATTACTGTTTAACACCTCGTGCACCTACCCGTGCTACCATAACCTAGTTGAGCACATTTGCTCGAGCAAACCTGAAAATCCTCCCTTTTATCTAGTCAAATAAGCCTTAGAGCCAAATTCTAACATCTGAAATCCTCTACCAGGTCTGTTTCCAACATACGAACATCGTATTAATCACCACAAGATGCACCAATACATGTTTGCATACCTTTGCGGAATCCACACCATGCACCACATAATTCACATGACCATAATAACATCCCCTGATAACAACAGCCGAAATCCCACGAATCTGATGCTCACAACACGCCTCATGACTCATATAAGTCTTGTTCCAACTCTTGTAATACTGCCACGACGGAGGAGATGTGTAAGAATTCATAACCAACTACCGAGTCAACAAATCATTGAGTCTATCCTCCGGACAAGAACCATTACCTCATTATGAACCAAATAATGATATTTGCTACACGATATTTACGCCTCATATAATTCGATCGCACTGATCCCAGGATCAATAATCTCGTCTCATCTAGTATAAGTCATTCCGGCAATAAGCCACAACAAACACTACCAAAGGTCTCATATGATGCCACCATGTGCCAACAATCCATAAACTCGAATGTGGTACATAAGGAAAACGAACTCTGGAAAGAACTACTCAACCCACGCAACTAATTAAACAACCGGAAAGGTGTCATGAATCTTTCTCAGAAAATGCGGGACAAAACACACAAGAATAGATATAGGGAACTGTGCTCAACATCACACTGTTGCGGCGTGCAACCCGATCCACACATGGTACCGTTGCGGCATGCAACCCGATCCAACCATGATACCCGTGGCGGCGTGCCACCCGATCCAATCAATATATCCGTGGAGACGTGCCACCCGATCCACACATAAAAATCTAAAGGAAACACATATCGAGTCGTAACGCTTATACTCACGAAGTGCCCGAATATCAATCATAAGCACGCCAAGTGCATAATACAAATTCTGGGGAGACGAGTAGCGTCATACGCTATAAAACTCTAGCACAACTAAGGTGCAATAAATGACCTGCATCTCGAGAGCCATCCTGCTCATATAACACCACAAACTATACATGATCTCAATACGAATGCGAATAATCAAACCGCCTCACAACCCACATGGCACAATAGAGACTACACGGAAAGGCCGACAACAGAAATAACATCCAAGGCCCGAAGACCCCTCCGAAAACAGCGCTATGCTGAAATGAACACATCCGGCCTGATATAGAGCCCACATTCACATTTAGATCCATCCACAAACCTCAAGTCGATTCTGATCGTACTGCACTGGGCTAATAACCTTTCAAGGATCCACAACAAACCTTTTTCCCATGACATATAAGAACAACCGTCAAATTTGGTACAACCTTCCACAATTCACAACCAACTGAATAGAGCGCCTTTCAGGCCTAAACTCTCACATTAGCGATAGTACCAAATCTCCATACTTGGTTCCAATCTTTAATCAATCAAGTGGCTACATGTCACCCTTATACAATCTTCATGTGGGATACGCTCCCACGAACTTCCACATCAGGTAACAAGTCTGCACATCCATACCACCGGCCATACTAATGCTGTAAAGCAAATCAAGAAGTCGCAAATCAATACACCAAGCCTCTTACACAGGACACCAATCTCAGGTGACGCTAAAGACAATATCAGCTCACCCTAAACATCTGAATTCTTCCCTGGTCATCCGAGCTCGTGACATTTTTGTCAACACCGAACCGCAACCTTGATCCTCAGCTTCTAATTTCCCATGTTGTTCACTGCACCTAACATGCCATTACGTGAGAGTACCAGAATTCCATAATAACCTCTGATCCCTTAATAGAATAAACACTTCATCATATAGAAACCTTTTACTTAGCTTATTTCAGAAGAACCAATGCAACATGCAACTAAATTCCCAAACCGCAGAAAATACAACCTCATGTCGTGATTTAAATTGCCATAACTCTTCCGGAAATCCCTTTACACAACAAAGCCATATGAATCGAATACCTCCCAAATCAACCAAGTTGTGGTGGCGCTTAAGCCCAAGTGTACAACCACAAACCACATGTATAACTTCACGCTGGAGAAACTGGTCACTGCCATAACCGTGCTGATTCAACCATTACCAACCGAGCCATTTCTTCTGATTTACTCGGGACTTGCCCTAGAAATAATAATTGCTCCATTCAAAACATCATGAACCCAAATCCGCACTCATCCTGAGTGACCTTATTTCAGAGACCACGTTGTCTCCAAAACCCACGAACCATCGCATACCCTCCTTATGCGCATATTCGCATCTTCAACTAGTACACCCATTCTGAAAATTCCTCTATGAATTCGAAGTTATTTTCTCCCATTCCTCCAATGCCACACCGCAAACCGAAGATAACGTAGAACACTCCAAGCCATTTTTCATAATCCACTGCAAAAGCTCAATACTTAACCATACTACTGGCTCGAAATCCTTAGGCACCGCACTTTGAACTCACTAGAACCATTGTTGAGAGTCACCCACTCTAACTTGTTCCCAATTATGATCAAACTCAAAGGCCCTGCTGGCACATGAACACCCTCTCAAAGAAGCACCGGCTGAATCACGTTCCTTGTAACTCACCTCTACACGAAGCATAAATCCTGAGACTTCCCAAAGCCTGAACATGAATCGATAAGGCCAATTATAGAGTATATTCCTCAAATCCTTTGCTCAAATTGCCACTGATGTTTTCTTTCCTTAGTCGTAATAACCTATCAATATGCTGCTAACCAAAACCCTTACAAGTAGATAACCATACAATCCAATCGTAGGCGGTGGGGCTCTCCCACTTAGCTCGAAGCAGCCATTGCATAACTCTGGAACCCACCAAGATTCCTTATCCTCCATTGACATGATCTTGCACAGTCAACCCACCAAATTTCTCGAAACCTTTCTGTTAAACTCTTCATGGCCACTCTGAATCACTAGCCACATGTACATATTTGGCCTCTTCCTGAATAGTCAGTAGAAATTCTTCGTAGGAGCTTCGTCAACACCACGCAATCGCTAACCTGCTCACAGGAGATAACCCACATGTGAAAACTCCATGCCAACATCATCCAATATCGCTGCGCTAGGTACAATTACTACGAAATCAGTAACCCATCCTGAGCCCGTGCTCATTCACTAGTTGTACAAGTCCGTTCACTCCTTATGGACATCAATTAAAGGTGCGACAATACATCCCAATCCAAAGTCCTGTTGTATCCTTCTTCATATCAAGCAACTCATTTATGTTGTATCCAACCTTCCTCCGTATAACAACCAATATTCCAAATTAAGCCCGCAGACCGAGTCACTGCCCACCATGAATCCCAAATCACTCTAAACTTTCTCAAGGCATGTATCATCTTACCACAGAACCCATATACTGCTCTGCCACTCTCCCACTTTGGTCAAACCCTCTCCTTTAAGCAACTACTTGACTTCTGCATTCTCACACTTGGCCTTCTAGAAACTTAACCACGACAAGACACCTACCACATGTCTTTCCTCATCCGTCGTTGCCCAGTTGTTGCCTTAAATCAAAATCTATCTCTGTAGCACTTGAACCAATCGATCGCTACCAACTTTAAACCTTTCCGAAGATCATATTTCTCGAGCCATCAACACTAGAAACACCGATTCGACCCTAAACCACTGCACACTGCGATATTTGACAGCCGCTTTCTTGACACCATTTCACAATACCCTGCCCCAAAGGCGAGTTGAAGAAAACCATAACACCGGTGAACTTAACGCATTCAACAAGGACGGCGACATCACATATGAAAATTCCACCACGCTCGAAAATAACAAGTCTCGTTACTCCAGCAACCCAAACCTAAACATTTTTAGTCTGATTGCCTTTCCTCTGTTGGAAATTAAACACGGAACCCTTGAATCATGCATTGAGAAAAACCTCCTCTCAAACCATTCACTGCCCCTACACATAAAGAAGCATCCTACCATTACACAAACAATATGCGATAGCAACGCACGAATTGTCATAACAATCAATGCCAAATCTCAAAACCTTAGGTAATACTGATGCTGAGCTGAAACGATTGGACAGCTTTCTGAAAGATGATGGTAATAGCCCAATCAAATATGCATATAGAAACATCCTACACCACATCTATAGTACCATAAAAATTCCTCGATTCCAAATTTATAACAAGCGCTTCACGTCGCATAAGACTGAATAGGAAGGGAATGAAGGCATAAGCCTCAAAGGAATCAAATCGCACGATGAGGAATCAAGAAGGGAAGTGCTTCTAACAATTCTGTAGCCTCTCGAAGATAAGTACAAACGTCTCTGTACCGATCTGCAAGACTCTACTAGACTTGCTCATGACTCGTGAGACCGAAGTGAACCTAGTGCTCTGATACCATGTTGTCACGACCCAAAATCCATTAAAGGTCGTGATGGCGCCAGACACTGCTGTCAGGCAAGCCAAAAATAAATACTTAATTTGGTTCTCATTTTTAATATTTTAGAAATCATATTTTTCTTCAATTAAACAGTAGAAGATGGAATCTACAGTGTAAATAATAATATTTTACAACAATTTCAATACAATACAACCCAAATCACCCCAAAACCCAGTGTCACAAGTGCATGAGCCTCAACTAGGAATGCAAAATAAAATACAACATCTGTCCGGAATACAAATTCGGACAGGAGAAATATAAATACTCTGAAGGAGACTCTGTTGGCTGCGAAATCGTAACGTGGAATGCAACTCACCTAAGTCCCCGCAATAACCACGCCTCTGCGCCCATAAGGCCAATAAACATATATGCATCTGCACAAAAATGTGCAGCAAGTGTAGTATAAGTACGTAAATCAATGCGTACCCAGTAAGTATCCCGCCTAATCTCGAAGAAGTAGTGACGAGGGGTAGACTTCGACACTTACAATAGGCTATAAATAAAATATCAATGATATAATTAGGTATGGATTACGTAGAATGGCTGTAACCTCAATATCATGAAATAAGTAAACAATTCTTTTGTTCATAAGAAATTTCCAAATTTATTTTCGTCATTTAACATTTTTTTTGTATCTCGGGCCAATGAAAGCAATATCAATCATTATCAATTCCAAAAATATATCATGCGCAAATCATGCCGAGGTCGTACGGCCCGATCCAACATAAATATTTAAATTGTGCACTGCCGAGGGTCGAACGACGCGAACCATAGATGCATCTATTTAACCTGCCGAGGCGTTCGGCCCGCTCCACAAAAGAAAAAAATACAATTTAAAACAACCAAATTAAAGATTTATTAAGACAGCTATTCAAGAAATGCAATTCTCATTTACGGTCAAGAAGAATGGAGTTTAACCTTTTAAAGTTCCTTTACCAAGTTTCGATATGATTTAAGCAATTTAGATTAACAAGTAGGATGCAAGCATCACAATTATAACATGATCTGGGTCCTAGACTACCCGGACATAAGCATATTAGTAGCAACACACGGACTCTCGTCACCTTATACGTACGTAGCCCCCCAAAAATAGAAGCACATATTGAATTATTTCACCTATGTGGTTAATTTCCTCTTACAAGGTTAGAAAGGAGACTTACCTCACTCCGACATTCCAAAACCGGCTCCAATGCCGCCCTAACACCTCAAACCGGTGACCGCTAATCCAAAACTAGTCAAATAAAGCGCAACCCAATCAAAATATACTCGAATAATCATAATTAATCAATTTATAATAATTTTCAACTCCGTTCGAAAAGTCGATAAAAATCACCCTCGGGCCCACGTGCCCGGATCCCAAAAATTTTCGAAGACAAACTTTACCCATAGCACTACGAACTCAAATATATAATTTATTCTCAATTTCATGCCCAAATTCGTGATCAAAATCCAAGAATACCAAATTTCTAGGTTTTTCTTCAAAATCCCAAATTTCTACAAATTTTCATGCTTGAATCCATGTATAAATCTTGTATTTAACTCACAATACACGAGAATCACTTACCTTGACATAGATGATGAAAATCCCTCCTTGAAACTCTCCAAAATCGCCCCAACCAAGTGAAAAATAGGGGGAAATGAGCCAAGTCCCGTTCTTAAATCAATCTGCCAAGTCCGACCTTCGCACCTGCGGTCAAATAGCCGCTCCTACGGCTCCTCACCTGAGGAAATTCCATCGCAGGTGCGGTTCAAGCTCAGCCCAACATTCCACGCATCTGCGGTCCGGCAGCGCTTCTGCGCCTCCGCTTCTGCGACCCTCTTGGCCGCTTCTGCGGCCAAAACCTCACAGGTGTGGTTACACCAAATACCAGCTGCCTTAGCATTTTCCTCCATGTCCAAACTCGATCCGTTAACCATCCGCAATCCACCTGAGGCCCTCAGGACCTCAACCAAATATACCAACACGTCCCAAAACACATTGTTGATACCCAATTTTGCCCTCATATTTTCTCGAATAGTATATATACTTTCAAAACATCATTTGGCATCATTATTTAGTTACAAATCTATACAAGTATTTTTCTATAATTTTTCATAATTTTTCAGAGCTTTAAAATTGATTTTCCTGCATTTAAATTACTTGAATATTTATTAATTACTCCTTTCTATTATTTTGTGATGATTTAATTACCTAAAATTATTATTTTTGCGTCTATAATACTTGCTTCCGATATTTTACTCTATTTATATATATATATAATTACATTAGTATTTTTTAGGCCATTTGCAAAATCTTGCAACAATAGCCTATATTTTACAATTTTATTGCATTTGTCATTTTATTTAAGGTCAAAATAATATCTTACATTTTTATAATCTTCTACTATTATTTAAAATATTACTTTGCATAAATAGCATTTTTTATAATTTATTTAATTATTTTATTAAATTATTTTACCTTAATTTCCTATTTTAAAATCTGGCCCAAAATTGGGATTAATTTCGAACCAGACAAGCCCCAAATCCCTGGCCTAATCCCCAAGCCCAATCCAAACGACCCTTTTATCCCCAACCCAGTCCAAAAAACCCGACCAATGTCTTCTTAAATCCCAACCGTTGATCCAAGTGATCAACGACTCACAACACTCCTCCCCATTCTCCTTATATCCCCTCACCCAAACCATAATCCCCATTTCCTAAAGACAGCCGCCCCTATTCTCTGTCACGCCCTTCTCTTTCACGAACCCTATTCGTCACACCCCCAATTATCTTCGATTCCGACCTTAATATGGAAACCTCTTACAATTTGCCTTCTATATATGCTCCATCTCCGTGTTACTTACACGATTTTGGTATTACTTAGTACTTACCTATTTTTGGCAAGTACCAGAACTGGAATCATGTGGAACTCATCTTCAATCTTTAAGATCCAGATGGTATTCCGTCTATATACATTTATATCAAGGCTATATGGGTCCGATTAGCCAAGATCTACGGCCAATTTTCGATTTCTGTCAACTAAGGTTTACCTAATTTTTCTCTAATCCGACTTTTACTGATTCTGCATGTTATTATTTCCTTAATTATGTTGATTTTATAGTTTTTCTTGTTTACTTGTTCGATTTCTGTCACTATATAAACCCTTCCCCATTCCCCTTTGAAAGGGGACCGAATCGATATAATCTCACCAAAATTTGAAGCTTTGCTCTGTTAATTCCTTCATTATATTGTTCTGTATTTTGTGTTGGCCGGATGAAAGCCAAGGCCACTGGGAGTCTACTGTTCGAACTTTCTCTTTGTGCGAGCATTGCCCGGGGTTCTTTCGAAGCTCTTGGGAAGTTTGACGCATCGAGGTTTCTGGGTTCTTGTGGATCTTTTATTCTTTATTGTTGTCCGTTAACTAGTAAGCCACTTGACTTTTGCAATTTCATCCCTATGTGTCTTTGGTTTACATGTGTTCTCACCTCTCAAATCCATGGCTTAATATGTTTCTGGATTACTTTTGTGCACGATTCTGTTAATTCTACTTTGTTCTAAGTCTCTTTAGCATTTAACTTCCTCCTAATGCTGCTAGTTCTGAGATTGCCTAAGTCTAACTTGGATAATCTGACCCTCTTAAGTTCATTTAGCCAGTGTATTGGTGCCTGAATGTTCCCTAAAACATGCTTATTTGCTTTGTCCTTAATCTCTATAATGAATGCTTCACACTTGTGCTAGAACTTCTTGTGTTAATTATGACATGTTCCCATGCTATTGTGTCACTCAGCATGATTCCCATACCCCATTAGTGATTGACTGAGATCTTGACAGTTACCTTAACTTGTTTTCCCTGCCCTGTTTGAACCATTTTGTTTTATGGCATAACTTAGATCTTCTTTAGTTAATTAGTTTATTGTGTCAATCCCAGAATCCCTACATGTGCTATTTGGTATGAACTTGCTATCTCACACTGCTCTAAATCTCTGCAATGTTTGTCTTTCATGTACAATGTGTTTCAATTAAGACCATTCTCTATGATCTTGCTTCTGTGCTAAGATATTCCCCAGCATGCCTATGGTTCATCTCATATCCTGTTCTTTCAATGATTATTTGGCTTGTCACAATGTGCATCCCCATCATGTCTAAATACTGATTAGCATGACACTAGGATGTATGTTTAGCATAATCTCTTAGGTTTTAACTTGTTTGTATTGTGCATCTGTGACTGTAAACTTGTTTCTCCCCTGACCCTTCCCACATATGGTTTTGTCATAATGTGTGCTCCCTATCATGTCTCAATGTAGTCCTGTTTCCTAATGAGAGTTAATATGTCTATCTTATGATACTAGGATGCATACTTAGCTTAATTTGGACCTTTTAGGTCTTAAATGGTTTAGTATAATGCATATGTACATTATAATCTATGTATACCCATGCAAACCTGTTTCTTCCCCAACTCTTTCAAAATGTGGTTGTCTATATGATACGTTGCTATGTTTGGAAATCCTGCTGAACTTACTGGCCTTCTTGATTAGTTGCTCTGTATGCTCAACTTGGCTATGTCTACTTTAGGTTATAAGTGTAACCCCAGTTCTGTCCCTCAGCCATTGTCCATTCTCCTCATTTGCTACTTATGCTATTCTGAACTTCTTATTCTTAGCCGGCTGAAAGTCAAGGCTATCTAGGATCTACTGTTGACCTCCTAGTGTGAGTACTGCTCGGGGTCCATTTGAGGCCCTTGTGAACTCTGACACACTAGGATTTGGGTCCTTAGTCATTCCCTGAAGCTTAAACTACCCCCATTCAACCTCTTTCTTCCTATTATCTGCTGTACATCTAAGTCGGTTTTAAATGTATGACTGCCCAACCGGTGGTAAATAATGATACATAACTGCCCAACCGGTGGTAAATATGTAACTGCCTAACCGGCCATAGCTCGGTGGTAAATGCATGACTGCCTGACCGACCATAGCTCGGTGGTAAATGAATATGCTTGTCTGCCCAACTGGCGGTAAATAATAATACATAACTGCCCAACCGGTGGTAATTGCCCGACCGTCCGTAGCACGGTGGTAAATAAATATGCATGAAGATGCATGTATTACCATATTATAAACATTAACATCTTTATCGTATGCCTCAATATAGACTTAGCAACATACTTAAACATACTTGAATATAACTTTACAAGAATGAATAACACGGATATCCTTAACTGCTAAGAGTAGAACCACTTATAGAATATCATTACATTTACGTATCGTTACTTGGATCATGCCAAAAAGAAGGAAGGATTAACCTTAACATATCTGGAGTAGAAAAAAATCTGTGTGATATTCTTGGAAAAGGTTGCACCGTACTCCTTTAGAACCGCAAAATTTTACGTTGCTAAGGTTCTAATAATTCTTGTTGGAATCGATTTGATCGCAAGAATTTTGTTTGTAGGAAATCTCTAACGTTCTGGTTGTAGGAACTTTGTAGGAATTTTGTAAGAACTTTCGTTGCTAAAGTACCAAACCTCCTATCTGATTGTAGTATTGAAAATGTTAGAAATGAAGTAGTGATCCCATCTGATTGTAGTATTAAAAATGTTAGAAAATAAAGTAGTGATCCCATCTGATTGTAGTATTAAAAATGTTAGAAATGAAGTAGTGTGTAACTAACACATTAGCTGCCACCTAATGAAAATTGACTAAGAGTCACTTCTCCAAGAGGTGGCTTGCTGCCACGTGGGGGTGGGGTGGGAAATTTAAACTTTATCCACTTATTAGGTAGTTGGGTGATGTCCCGATACCCGGTAATTAACCAATTACCCGCATAATTAAGAATTATCTTAAATTACTTAAAATACTACTCACTTTTAACACACTTTGTACATCACACTATCATGGTCATATGGTACCATATAAAATAAATACATACACTTATTATTTTATTAAAACATCCATAAAAAAATACATATATTTTCTCAATTTATAATTTTCCTAATCTCATATAAAGAGTAAAAATTCTCGTACGCTTAATTCTTAAAATGGTAAAAAGATAACCTTCTTTTCTTGTGAAAAAAAAAATAATTTATATCTTTACAATAAAGAAAATCTCATAAACTTTTCTCATATTATGTGTATAATTTAAAACATATTCGAAAGTAGTAATATTAATAATTATATAAAATTATATTTTTCAAACCATTTTTTTTCCTTTACAAAAATGTTCCACTCAAAATACCACATTAACATAATATCTAACAGTATCAATGTTGTTATACTTACGGAATCTTACAATAACATAGTCACAAATCCTTTATAATCTCATGAATGGTCTTAATCCCTTCTAGCTCATATGGATTACTACGACTAATTCTAATATTAAATTACGGGATGTAACATCCTTCCCCCCTTTAAAACATTCGTCCTCGAATGTTAACTCTTAGAGATTTACAAAAAAATTCTCTAGGGTCTCCTCTGTAAACTAAACTAAAACCCAACCTCTATCTGAAATCTCGACTATTCACAATTTCTTGTACTTGAATATCTCATATCTTCTTTACCTTTACCTTACTTACCTTTCAATCTCGCATCGTATCTTCTGTTTCTTTCATAAACTCCCTTCCATATTACGTCTTAAAGCTCTATTGTAATACTTGCACCTCTGGTGCATACAAAATCTGGTGAAAGCTTCATACTGACTTCTTACGACATCAGTTCTATGGCACGATCTGGAAATAAAAGAAGGGTAACATTTCCTAAATGCCTTATAGCCTCTCAATTATAAATGTGGCGCGCAATACACTCATAAGTGAGACTCTACTAGGCACGGCTTTGTAGACTTCCCTAGGACACGACCTGCTCTGATACCACTTTGTCACGTCCCAAACCTGGGGAGGCGTGGCTGGCACTCAGTGTCGTACTGCCCCGAGCGAACCATTATGTAACTCATTTTCTTTTCTTCTTTGTAACTATCATGGGCCAACATGGCCACATCTCGTAATGTATAACTATAAGTGGGCAACACTGTATCACTGAACCATTTTTCTTAAAACATGAATACATATGGGCCGTCAAGGCCTCTGACATACTGTACAAAATGAACCTCTATCTACAAAGCCTCTAAGATTATTTGACATCAAATGGGACAGGGTACCGGTCTACCCATAAGTTTGTAGCAAAACTCTGACACGATAACTCATAGACTCGGCTGCACTCCGAATGAGGTGGAGTCTTACCGATCCTTCGCTGAATGCCAATCTCGTCTATATGAGGGCTCGTCACACTGATTATCTATACCTGCAGGCATGAATGCAGCGTCCCCAACAAAAGGACGTCAGTACGAATAATGTACTGAGTATGTTAAGCAGAACTGAAACATAACAATAAGTCAACATTAATTAAAGACATATAAGAATCAACCTGAATCTATCAAGTACAACATGTAAGCCTTTGGGACTATTTTTTTACACATTTCTAATCAAAACTCAAGTAAGAAGGAGTGTAAAATGCATCATAATCCTTAGTTATGAGTAACTGCCTGACCGGCCGTCGCACGGTGGTAAATGTATGACTGCCCAACTAGTGGTAAATAATGTTACATAACTGCTAATCGGTGGTAACTACCTAAATGCCCAACCGGCCGTAGCTCGGTGGTAAATGCATGACTGCCCGACCAACCATAGCTCGGTGGTAAATGAATATGCATGTCTGCCCAACCGGCGGTAATAATAATACATAACTGCCCAACAGGTGGTAACTGCCCGACCGTCCGTAGTACGGTGGTAAATAAATATGCATGAAGATGCATGTATTACCATATTATAAACATTAACATCTTTATCGTACGCCTCAATATAGACTTAGCAACATACTCAAACATACTTGAATATAACTTTACACGAATGAATAACACGGACATCCTTAACTGCTAAGAGTAGAACCATTTATAGAATATCATTACGTTTACGTATCGTTACTTGGATCATGCCAAAAAGAAGGAAGGATTAGCCTTACATACCTGGAGTAGGGAAAAATCCGTGTGATATTTTTGGAAAAGGTTGCACCGTATTTCTTTAGAACAGCAAAAGTTTACGCTGCTAAGGTTCTAATAATTCTTGTTGGAATCGATTTGTTCGCAAGAATTTTGTTTGTAGGAAATCTCTAACGTTCGGGTTGTAGGAACTTTGTAGGAATTTGATTCCACTTGCAACGGCAACATTTCAGGCTAGGGTAGGAGCGCAAACTCCAGCGACCCGTACCCCAGAGCAGTGATTCCATGTTGAGCAGGTCCCATAGGTTATACAAGTGCAGCTGGTTGTCCCAGTTCAGGCCGAGGTTAGGGCATCAACTTCTAAGGAGGAGTAGCTGAGGCTCGAGTGGTACAAAAAATACCATCCTCCTTCTTTCAGTGGCCTAGCTACAGAGGACGCACAAGGCTTTCTGGAAAAGTGCCACTGTATTCTCTATAACATGGGTATAGTGAAGACGAGCGAGAATTAACAGATGAGATAAATAAATTTAAACAAATATTACAACCATAAGAAATTCCCAGAATTGAAGAAATAGATAACAATATAGATGACCAAAAGTCAGAATCAAGTGAAATAAGTGAAATATATACAGAACTTTTAGAAAATATAGAAAAAACAAAAAATATAGAAATAAATACAAGAGATGTAAATATGGATGAAAAACCTCAGATGTAAAAAATCCAAAAGAATTATACCCAAATTATTATACAGTTAACTATGAACAACATGATAGAAATAATACACTATGGAATAGTAGATTAAATAAGAAATGGACACCAAAACCAATATCAGAACAATATAATTTTTTAGATTTAGATTGCGTAGCAGATATAAATAAAACAATCCAACTATGGATAGGATATGTATCTAAACAGATGGGTGCGACCTGGTTTGATGTCAAATCCCAAGTGCTAGAGATATCTGCCAACTACAACTTGTTATCGGTACGACCATGGATACACGTATATGGGGTAGTTGATTTTACTCTGCCCCGGGTTGTGAAGTTTAAGAGGAATAATCAAGAGGTAATTATTCACGGGGATAGATGCAACCTTATGTACACCAACCAAACCGTTCTAGTTATTGAGAACAGTAGGAAATTGGGAGGAGAAACATACAACCGCATTGAGCGGGTAAATGCAAGAAAGTGAAGTTTCCTAGTAGTTTGGTAGACTTTCAAAGATATGTATAGAACTCTTCGTACTGATCCGCAAGACTCTACTAAACCTGCTCATGACTCATGAGAGCTAAGCAACCTAGTGCCCTGATACTAATTGTCACGAACAAACTCCCATCGGAGCCGTAATGGTGCCTAACACTACTTGCCAGCAAGCCAACGGTTCCATAATATCTTATTCATTTGAATATATCATAAGTATCTGATAACAATAATTGAAATTTTTCTACAACCATCCCAAAAACTGGTGTCAATGAGTACATGTGCACTACTGAGTATCAAACATAAAAAAATCTCTAGTAGAACTGTCTGAGTAATAAAATAGTACTGAAGAAAATAAAGGAAAATAGAGTCAAGGCATGTTGTCGTCATAGCACCCTTTAAGTCTCCAACCAGGTACTAGCATGGATCTAGCGATCACCATGTGCTGATGCACCTGGATCTGCACACGAAGTGCAGAGTGTAGTATGAGTACAATCGACCCCATGTACTCAATAAGTAACAGAACTAACCTTAGGCTGAAAGCAGTCACGAGCTCAGAAGAAGATAGTCAGCTTCCAATGTAATGACAACACAGGTATAATAATGACAATAACAATGAATAACTCAAAGGAATTAACATAGTTGACTCGTTCATATTACAGAAATTTAGACATGATTTCATGTTCAAAACTGATAGGAACAAGTCAGGTACAACTAGCATGGGGAATGGTACATCTCTATACCTACATGTCAAATATGCATGTCAAATGAATGATTTTACCGTGATATTCCCAATAACTCATCACTGTACAGGTGTCTGGCATCAATGCCCCTCACCCATGCACATGTACATATCACTGTGCCTGCGCTAACAATTGATATGTCAGATTCCTCAAGAGCGGATCCTACCCAATCACTAATCAAAGCCAATAAGGCCTAATGCGGCATGCAGCCCAATCCACATAATAATAGTAATAAACCCGATATGGCCTACTGCAGCGTGCAGTCCGATCAACAATAACACTCTCAACACGGCTCTAAGGCCCACCTCAATCATCAATATCTCATGTCTCAAGGGCTCACAATCTCATACCACTCAGACCAACAATGATAACAGGCGATGTAACAATGAATTGATGAAACATAGACTGAGATATGATATGCAAACGAAGAACCATGACTGAGTGTAAAATTACTATTAATGCATATAACTCAAACAACGTAAATAGTGTCATTAGGTCTCAATAGAATAAGCACATAGCCTAAACATGATTTCTAAAATGAATCAAAGCTCAATTACTCTAACAAGTAGGAATTACACGGATAACATAAGACTTGAAAGAAACACAGTAAACAAATCAACGGTTCACAGCCACACGCATGTCACCTAACATGTGTGTCACCCCAACGCAACACAAATAACATGTTTTCCAAGGATAAATACCCTCAATTCCAAGTTTAGAAATGTTACATACCTCAAAACGTGTAAAGCAATACTCCAACAAGCCTTGCCTCATGAATCGGCCTCCAAACAACAAGAATATAGTAAAATCAACTTAATATAATCAATACGTGCTATAGGAATTGATTCCATATGTAAAGCTAAGATCTTTAACAAAAAATCAAAAAGTCAACCCCGGGGCGCACCTCGGAACCCAACAAAATTCACAAAATCTGAACTCCTATTCATTTACGAGTCCAACCATACCAAAATTATTTAATTCCAACCACAAATTGACCCTCAAGTCATCACATCTCACTCTCCAACAACATAGTCTAGACACCCCAAATTTCACTTCATATCTGCAATCTCTCCTCAACCAAGCCGACATCGCAAAAGTGCACAAGTTGCCGCGCCTGCTGCCAGCACCTCGTAGGTGTGCTTACAGCAGACTTGAAGCCATCAACATTTCCTTAAGTCCAAATTTCAATCTGAATCACACCTAAGGCCCTCAGGACACCATCCAAACACAGCAACAACACCTAAAACACGATATAAACATAGTCAAAGCGTCAAATCACATCAAACAACATCAAAATCACGAATCACACCCCAATTCAAGCCTAATGAAATAAATGAACTTCCAACTTCTAAAAATTTTGCTGAACCGCATCAAATAAACTTCCAATGGCCTCAAATTTTGCACACTAGTCCCAAATAAGACAACAGACCTATTCCAACTTTAGGAACCAAAATCCAAACCCGGTACCAAAACATTCTACACTCGGTCAAACCTCTCAAACTTTCGATCCTTTGATAGATACCGATACGCCATAAAGCCTGACGATCTCGCGGATATACACTCGAGCCAGCTGTCCGGAAGAATAGGTAGTCATCACAGGAATGAAATGAGCTGACTTGGTCAGCCGGTCCACAATCACCCAAACTGCATCAAACTTCCACTGAGTCCGTGGAAGCCCAACAACGAAATCCATAGTGTTCCTCTCCCATTTCCACTCCGGAATCTCTAATTTCTAAAGCAACCCACCTGGTCGCTGATGCTCATACTTCACCTACTGGCAATTTAGACATTAAGCTACATATTCCACTATGTTCTTCTTTATTCTCCTCCACCAGTAATGCTGTCTCAAGTCCTAATACATATTCGTGGTACCCAGATAAATAGAATACCACGAACTGTGAGCCTCCTGGAGAATTAACTCACGCAAACCATCTACATTGGGCACACATAGCCTGCACTGCATCCTCAATGCACCATCATCCCCAATAGCGACCTCCTTAGCATCACCGTGTTGGACCATGTCCTTAAGGACAAGAAGATGGGGGTCCTCATATTGATGCTCCCTGATACGATCATAAAGAGAAGATCGAGAAATCACACAAGCCAATAATCGGCTCGACTCAAAAATATCCATTCTAACAAACTGGCTAGCTAAGGCCTGAACATCCAATGCCAGTGGCCTCTCTGCTGCTGGAAGATATGCTAAGCTCCCCAAACTCTCTGCCCGGTAACTCAAGGCATCGACCACCACATTGGCCTTCTCGGGATAGTACAAAATGGTGATATCATAGTCATTAAGAAGCTCCAACCACCTCCGCTGACGCAAGTTAAGATCCTTCTATTTGAACAGATGCTGCAAACTCCGATGATCAGTGTAAATCTCATAATGGACCCCGTACAAATAGTACCGCCAAATCTTCAAGGCGTGAACAATAGTTGCTAACTCAAGGTCGTGGACAGGATAGTTATTCTCATGGGGCTTCAACTGGCGCGAGGCATAAGCAATCACTCTACCCTCCTGCATCAAAAAACACCCAATGCCGATCCGCGAGGCATCACAATACACTGTGTAAGAACCAAAAACTGATGGTAGGACTAGAACTGGAGCCGTGGTCAAAGCAATCTTAAGCTTTTGAAAGCTCTCCTCGCACTCCTCTGACCACCTGAAAGGAGCACCCTTTTGGGTCAATTTAATCAAGGGCGATGCAATAGATGAAAAACCCTCCACAAAATGACAGTAAGAGCCCGCCAACCCAAGAAAGCTCAGAATCTCCGTGGCTGAGGATGGTCTGGGCCAACTCTGCACCGCCTCTATCTTCTTCGGATCCACCTGAATACCCTCACTGGATACCATGTGCCCCAAGAATGCCACTGAACTGAGCCAAAACTCACATTTGGAGAACTTTGCATAAAGTTTCTCCTCCCTCAATCACTGTAACATAATCCTCAGATGCTGAACATGCTCCTCCTGGCTATGAGAGTACACTAGGATGTCATCAATGAATATAATAACGAACGAGGCTGAAGCACACTGTTCATCAAATACATGAACGCTACTGGGGCGTTGTATGTCCAAAAAACATCACAAGGAATTCATAATGGCCATATCGGGTACTAAACGCTGTCTTAAGAATATCTGAGTCCCGAATCTTCAGCTGGTGATACCTTGACCTCAAATAAATCTTGGAGAACACCATCGCTCCCTGAAGCTAGTCAAACAAATCATCAATACGCGGCAAAGGATACTTATACTTAATTGTGACCTTGTTCAATTGTTTGTAATCAATGCACATTCTCATAGTACCATCCTTCTTCTTCACAAATAGAACTGGTGCACCCCAAGGTGACACCCTAGGCCGAATAAACCCCTTATCAAGAAGTTCCCGAAGCTGCTTCTTCAAATCCTTCAACTCAGCCGGTGCCATATGGTACGGTGGAATAAAAATGGCCTGAGGGCCTGACACCAAATCAATACTGAAATCAATATCACTATCGGGCGGCATGCATGACAGGTCTGCAGGAAACACATCCGAGAAATCTCGCACCACCGGAATAGAATCAATAGCAGAGTCCTCTGCACTAACTTCCCTCACAAAGGCCAGATAAGATAGACAACCTTTCTCAACCATCCGCTAAGATTTCAAGTATGAAATCACTCTACTGGGAACATAGTCTATAGAGCCGCTCCACTTAACCCTCGGCAACCCCGGCATCACCAACGTCACGGTCTTAGCATGATAATCTAGAATAGCATGACATGGAGACAACCAATCCATACCCAAAATCACGTCAAAATCGACCATACTAAGCAACAAGAGATCTACTCTGGTCTCCCGACTCCCAATAGTCACCACTCATGATCGATATACACGGTTCACAATGATATTATCGCCCATTGGAGTGGATACATGAACAGATGAAACTAGAGACTCACGGGGAATATGCAGATAATGAACGAAATACAAGGACACATATGAATAAGTGGAACCAGGGTCAAATAATACAGAGTCATCTCTATGGCAAACTGAGAAAATACCTGTAATCACAGCATCCGAAGCAATGGCATTTGGTCTGGCAGAGAGAGCATAGAAATAGGCCTGACCGCCCCCTGATCGGCCTCCCCCTCTCGGGCGACCCCTAGCTGACCGGGCTCCACCTCGAGCTGACTGAGCGGGTGGTGAAGAAACTGGTGCTGATGTCATATACTGGCTCCTCTGCTAAGCCGGACCTCCCGTAAGGTGGGGACAATGTCTCCTGATGTGGACAAACTCTCCACATTCATAGCAACTCCATGGTGCTGGTGCTGGGGACTAAATGGAGCCCCGAGCACCGGGATAACTGGTAGAAGGACATGGCATAGATGAGCCCTGACCTGATGGAGCACGGGACGAACTCTGAGCTAGGAGGGCACTGAGAGATGAATGGCCCTGCTGATAACTGTGTGAACCATGGCCAGATGATGCACCACGTTGAACTGGGCGAGCCGTTTGAGCATGTCTGAAAGGACGACCCCTACCGTGGTAGAACTATCCCTAGAAGGAACACTGCTAAATCCACCCTGTCCACGAGGCCTCTTGGCCTCTCTCTCAACCCGCTCCTGGCTGCGAACCATCTCAATCTGACGAGAAATGTCGACAACCTCATCAAAAGTAGCACCAGACACTCTTTCTCTAGTCATAAGCAATCGCAGCTGAAAAGTGAGGCCATCTATGAACCTCCTGATCCTCTTTCTATCTGTGGGAACCAACCAGATAGCATGACGGGCCAACTCATAAAATCTCATCTCATACTGCGTCACGGACATATCACTCTGACAACACTGCTCGAACTGCCTGTGCAGCTCCTCTCTGCGGGACTGAGGCACGAACTTCTCCAGGAAAAGAATGGAGAACTGCTGCCATGTAAGGGGTGCTGCACCGACCGGCCTATGTCTCTCGTAAGCCTAAACCAACTGAAGGCAGCCCCAGAAAATTGAAAAGTAGTGAACGAGACCCCACTGGTCTCCAGAATACCTGTCGTATAGAGTATCCTCTCACACCTGTCCAAGAAACCATGTGCATCCTCTCCCTCTGCACCACTGAAAGATGGAGGCTGGAGCCTCCCAAACCTCTCCAATCTACGCTGCTCATCCTCAGGCATAGCAGGAACCATATAATCTAGAGCAGCAGCAACCGGCTGGACTGGTGGTGCCCCCGGTGTCTGGAATCCCTATACCACCTGCTTTGGAGTGCGGGCGGCGGGAGTCTAAGCGCCTCCCCCAGCCAGAGAAGTGGCTGCTGCGGCCAGAATAGAGTTCGCCTGAGCAAGACTGGTACACGCGGTCAGAATCTGAGTTAAGGCCTCCTGAAGACCTGGAATCACAATAGGCACAGGTGGTGCCTGAGCTGGTCCCACAGGCTCATCGACAACTAGTGCCTGCTCCTGAACTGGGGCAACTGGTGGGTCTGCAAGTACTGCCCCAGCTGTTGTTCGGGCTACACCTCTGCCCCTACCGCGGCCTCTACCGTGACCTCGGCCTCTCGCGGCCCTGGCTGGAGGTACTGGTGGCTGTCCGTCCTGCCACGTAGTACGAGTCCTCACCATCTGTGATAGAATAAAACAACAGAAATTTAGTTACTAGAATCAAAAGATTTGCACGACAAGAATTCAAGAATGTGAAGTTTTTCCTAAGGGTTGGGCAGCCTTTCAAAGCAGCGTGCAACCCGATCCATATATATATACAGCCCAGAGGCTCGTTGCGGTGTGCAACCCGATCAAGATATACAGCCCTAAGGCTCGTTGCGGTGTGTATCCCGATCCATATACATACATAGAGCTCACAGCTCGGCACTCAGGCCCTTACTCAGTCACCAACCTCTCTAGTCTCTCGGGCTCTCAAAAATCATAAAGATCAGCCCAAACAAAAATAACATAGTGTATCAACAAGAATCAAGAAGAGACTGAGATATGATACGCAAGTAAAACCATGACTAAGTACAAGATAACAATTAGCAAATACTTCAATAAGTACTCGACCTCTACGGGTCCCAACAGTACCATCACATAGCCTAAGCATGATTTCTAACATGATTGCTGTCAAATTTCTATAACACAGAGAGAACAGGTAATTAACAATAGGCTATTCGACTTTACAGTCTCACGGGACGGACCAAGTCACAATCCCCTATGGTGCACGCCCACGCGCCCGTCACCTAGCATGTGCGTCACCTTCAAAATAGTCACATCATACCAAAATTCAGGGTTTCATACCCTTAGGACCAGATTTAAAACTGTTACTTACCTCAAACCGCGCAAAATCCTACTCCGCAATGCCCTTGCCCCTCGAATCAATCTCCAAATGCCCCGAATCTAGCCAAAAGCAGTACGATGTAATTAATACAAGCGAAAAGAATCAATTCCACAAGAAAAATACAAAATTATAAGCCAAAAATCCGAAATCGGCCAGAACCCGCCCCCTGGGCCCACGTCTCAAAATCCGACAAAAGTCACAAAATCTGAAAGCCCATTCACTCACGAGCCTAACCATACCAAAATTACTCAAATCCGATAATAAAATCCCATCCAAAACCTCAAAATTCTAACTCAAGAGTTCTTCCTCTTTTTCCCCAATTTCTCACCCCAAATCACAAATTAGATGATAAAATTAAAGATGAAATCATGGGATTTAACCAAAACCAAGTAGGAATCACTTACCCCAATCAACTCCACAAAAATCCCTTCAAGAATCGCCCAATTCCGTGTTCTCTAGCTTAAAATATGAAAAATGGGTTCAAACCCTTGTTTTTGAAATTAATACTGTCTGCCCAGATTTCCTTCTTCACGAACGCGACCGTCCTCTCGCGTTCGCATAGGCCAACTCAGACTGCCTCCCAGTTAACTCTTTGCAAACACAATCAATGCTTCGCGAACGCGAAGCTTTACAAGCTCAACCCATCGCGAACGCGGCCCATACCTCGCGAACGCGTAGACCAAAAACTTGGGGTCCCCAGCTGCCTCACTTCTCTTCGTGAACGCGACACCACTCACACGTTCTCGATGCACACGCAGACCATACCTTCGCGTTCGCGTCCTCTTCATCGCGAACGCGAAGAACAAAATCTTCCCAGCTCACATTAACCCTTCGCGAACGCGAGGCTCCTCTCGCGAACTCGTAAGAGGAAACCAAAAAATATACACCAGTAGATATCATCCATCAACTAAAGTCCAAAAATGATCCGTTAACCACCCGAAACTCACTCGAGGCCTCCGGGACCTCAACCAAACATACCATCAAGTCCCAAAATACTATACGAACTTAGTCGAATCCTCAAACCACCTCAAATAACATCAAAAACACGAATCACCCTCCAATCCAAACTTAATGAACTTCAAAATTTTCAAATTCTACAAACGATTCTGAATCATACCAAACCACGTCCGATTGACCTCAAATTTTTCACACAAGTCATATTCAACATTACAGACCTACTCCAACTTTCGGAATCGGAATCCGACCCCGATATCAAAAAGTCAACCCCCCGATCAATCTTTTCAAAAATTCAATTTTCACCATTTCTAGTCTAAATTAGCTACAGACCTCAAATTCACAGTACAGACACACTCCTAAGTCCAAAATCACCCAACGGAGCTAACGGAACCGACAAAACTCCATTCCTGAGTCGTCTTCACACACTTCTGACTATGGTCAAAACCCTAAGAGCTAGCTTCTGTTTTAGGGACTAAGTGTCCCAAATCATTCCGAAACCAAAAACAAGACCTCCCGGCAAGTCACATAAGCAGAAAAAGATATGGAAAAACAGTAAATAGGGGATCGGGGCTAATACACTCAAAACGACCAGCCGGGTCATTACAATTCCTTGCCCCCCATTGACATGATCTCGCATAATCGACCTACCAAATTCCTCGAAATTCTTATGTTAAACATTTCATGAACATTCTTAATCACTAGCCACATTCACATATTCGACCTCTTACTGGGTAGCCTGTAAAATTCTTCGTAGAAGCTCCATCAACACCACGCAACCGCTAACCTTCTCACAGGAGTTATCCCACCTGTGGAAATTCCATGCCGACATCCTCCAACCATGCTGCACCGAGTACAATTACCACGAAACCAATAAACCATCCTAAGCTCGTGCTCATTCACCAGCTGTACAGGTCCGTTCACTCCTCATGGACTTCAACTAAAGGTGCGACAATAAATTCCAATCCAAAGTCATGTTGCATTCCTCTTCATATCAAGCAAACTCATTTCTGCCGCATCCAAATCTTTCCCCAGTATAACAGCCAACATTCCAAATTAAGTCCGTAGACCTAGTCACTATCCACTATGAATCCCAAATCACTCCAAACTTTTCTCAAGGCGTATAGTCATTCTACCACAGAACCCATATGCTACTCTGCCACTCTCCCACTTTGGTCAAACTCACTCCTTTATGCAATTACTCGACTCCTGTTTCTCACGCTTGGCCTTCTAGAAGTTTAACCACCGTGAGACACCTCCCACATGTCCTTCCTTATCCTTGGCTGCCCAGTTGTTGCCTTAAATCAATATTTATCTCTGTACCACTTGAACTAATAGATCGCTACCAACTTTAAACCTTCCCGAAGATCATCTTCCTTGAGCCATCAACATTAGGATCACCGATTCGATTCTGAACCACAGCACACTGCGACCCCTAACAGCCGCTTCCCCGACACCATTCACAATACTCTGCCCCAAAGGCGAATTGAAGAGGACCATAACACCGGCGAACTTAACACATTCCATCACAGATGAAAAATCCCACCACGCTCGAAAATACCAAGTCTTGTTACCCCATCGACCTAAACCTGAACATTCGTAGTCCGATTGCCTTTTCTCCGCCGAAAATAAAATACTAAATCTCTGAATCATGCACCGAGTAAAACCTCCTTTCAAGTCATTCACTGCCTCGACGCATAGAAAAATATCATACCATTACACAACACTGTGCGATAGCAATGCACGAATCGTCATAACAATCAATGCCCAATCTCAAAATCTTAAGTAATACTGATACTGAGCTAAAATGATAGAGCGGCCTTCCGCAAGGCGACGACAATAGCTCAATCAAATACGCAGGGAGATACACCATGTACCACATCTATAGTACCATTAAGCTTCCTCGATTCCCAATTTATAACACGTGTTTCATGTCGCATAAGATTGAATAAGAAGGAAACGAAGGCATAAGCCTCAAAGGAATCAATTCGCACGATAAGGAATCAAGAAGGGAAGTGCTCCTAACAGTCCTGTAGCCTCTCGAAGATAAGTACAGATGTTCGTACCGATCCGTAAGACTCTACTAGACTCGCTCATGACTCGTGAGACCTAAGTGAACCTAGTGCTCTGATACCATATTGTCATGACCCAAAATCCATTAAAAGTCATGATGGCATCTAACACCGTTGTCAGGCCAGCCAACCTTGACTAATTAATTTAATTACACTTTTTAGTATTTTTGAATCGAAATTTTCTTCAATTAAATTGTAAGAGATAAAATTTACAGAATAAATGGAAATATTTTCGCAACTACAATACTGAATAGCCCATAACTACCCCCAAACCCGGTGTCACAAGTGCATGAGCATCAACCAGGAAGAAAAAAAATACAACATCTGTCCGAAATACAAATTAGACAGGAGTATGTAAATAACACTGATGGAGATTTTGTATGCTGCGGATTCGTAACATGGAAGTGCAACTCACCGTAAATCCCCGCAATAGATGCGGCTCTGTGCCAAAAGATCACTAAACATATGTGTACCTGCACAAAAATATACAGCAAGCATAGCATGAGTACGTAAACAACGTGTACCCAGTAAGTATCAAGCCTAATCTCGACGAAGTAGTGACGAGATGTCGACTTTGACACTCACTATGGGTCAATAATATTTCAATAAACATGATTTGTAAGAACAATAATAAATTTCTTGACAAGCATAAATAATTAATTCCTTAAATTTCAATAATTTCCAATTTATCTATTAGCTTCACAAGTTGCAATTAAAATATCAAGGTATCATGTAATTATTATTATTATTAGGCACGATTTCTTTCGAGGACGTACGACCCAATTCAGAGTGTCGTGTACATTACCGAGGGACATACGGCACTATCCATAGATGCATCTATACTGCTGAGGCGTTATGCCCGCTCCACAAGAAAGGAGGTCATTTTCTTATGAACCTCCGGAATGAGAAGTTATTATAATATTAACACGTCGGATGTTCAATCTCTATTAACAATTCAATAATTTACACAAAATTCGAGTATATGAAGTTTCGATCTTTCACTATTTCTTCTAACAATTTACAATATAATTTCAGTAATTTAATCAAATAAAAGATGCAATTATCACAAGTAAATCATGATTTGAGTGCTAAACTACCCGGACATAGCATAATTAGTAGCTACGTACGAAATCTCGTCACCTCGTGCGTACGTAGCGCCCATAATTAGCAACAATTATTAATGTGAATCACTTATGGGGTAAATTCCCTCTTACAAGGTTAGGTAAGAGACTTACCTTGTCTCAAAGCCCACTTTCGATCACGATGTCGTGTAAAAATCCCAATTTGGTACCGAAAAATCAGAAACTATTCAAATATTATATAAAATAATTAATACATGCTCAATAATTCAAAACTAGACTATTAAATTAATTACCCAACCCAAAATGGTAAAATTTCTAAAATTAACCCCGGGCCCACGTGCCTGGATTCCAAAAATATTTGCAGGAAGACGTTACCCATAATCTCAAGAACTCAAATATACAATTTTCATCCAATTCCATGCCAAAATTCGTGGTCAAAATCCAAAAATATAAATTTTTAGGTTTTTCTTCAAAATTCCAAATTTCTACTAATTTCTATGTTTAAATCCACATGTAAACCAAGTACTTAACTTGCAATAGGTGGGAATCACTTACCTTGCATTGGATGGCGAAAATACTCCCTTGAAAAGCTCTAAATATCGCCCAAGCCGTGTGGAAAATGGGTGAAATGGACCCAAACTCAGCTTTAAAAACATTCTGCCCAGCCACGATTTTCGCATATGCGGCTAGCCAATCGCATATGCGGCTCCGCATATGCAAAAATAACCTCGCAGATATGGCTTTCCCCCTTAGCCAGCTTGTCCGCTCCTGCGATCAATGGCTCGCTTCTGCGGTGCATGCGCCGCACCTGCGTTGGATCCCGCTTCTACGGTCCTTGGACCGCTTCTGCGGTCGCGCATCTGCCCCCCTCTCGTCCACACCTACGACTTCTGGGCGGCCAACACTTGGCCGCTTCTGCGAGCTTTGGGCTCGCTTCTACGAACGCGCACCTGCGGCTAGCCCTCCGCAGGTGCGGTTACACTAGAAGCCTGGTGCAACAGCTGCTCTTCAAAAATCCAAACTTGATCCGTTTACTGTCCGGAATCCACCCGAGGACCTTGGAACCTCAACCAAATATACCAACACGTCCCAAAATACATTACGAACTTAGTCGAGGTCTCAAATCACGCCAAACAACATTGAAATTATGAATTACCCTCCAATTCAAACTTAATGAACTTTGAAACTCCAAACTTCTACGATCGATGCCGAAACCTATCAAATCACGTCCGATTTACCTCAAATTTTGCACACAAGTCATAATTGACATTACGTACCTACTCCGACTTCCGAAATCGGAATCCGACTCCGATATCAAAAAGTCCACTCTCGGTCAAATTTCTCAAAAATATCCAAATTTCTAACTTTCGCCAATTGATGCCGAAATGACCTACATACCTCCAAATAAATTTCCGGACATGCTCCTAAGACCAGAATTACCATACGAAACTATTCTCAGGCTCGGAATCCTAAATGGACATTGATAATATTGAAATGCACTTCAGCTCAAATCTATAAAATTCTTCCAAAATGCCAACTTCCATAATAGGCGCCGAAACGCTCCCGGGTCATCCAAAACCCGCTTCGGACATACACCAAAGTCTAAAATTATCATACGAACCTGTTAAAACCTTCAAATTCCGATTCCGTGGTCGTTTACTCAGAACTCATACTTTAGTCAATTCCTCCAATTAAGGCTTCCAAAATTAGAATTGTTTTCTCCAAATTAACTCCGAACTTCCTGAATTTCAATTCCGACCACACGTACAAGTCATAATACCTGAAGTGAGGCTACTTATGGCCTCAAACTGCCGAATGACGCGCTAGAACTCAAAATAACCGGTCGGATCGTTATACCTAACCCATGTTACGCCCATACTAGAGACCACAATTAAGCTAACCAAAGCAGATAATAGAATGAAAAAGAGAAAAAAACTTACGCACACCCAATGTTTACACAAAATTTTATTAGTTTATCAATGATGGATTGATGTGAGAATACATACTACTTCTTAACTATGGTTAGTGATAGATGTATATATGAAGAACACCTTCCATCTGTTTATCGATTTGGATTGTGGTGTAAAAATGAGCGTGAGTAAGTTTTTTCTTTTTCTCCAGAAAGGAGACTGTCCATAAAGAAATTTTTACATATTTTATTGATTTTGCATTTTCTTTTTGAAAGTTTAGTCCAAAAATCCAGTTCCACATTCAGAAAAAATATCAGCCAAGTTGAATTTTGCATAGAAATTGCTGCATGATCTTAGGTTTCGTAAAGAAATGGTGGTTGCTGCTCAAAATTCAAGTTATTCCTAATCCACGAGTAAAGGTAAACCAATGAAATGCTAATACATGATTCTACATTTTACATCTTAAGATCTTATGATTGAATTACGCATGAGGATAAATAAAATCAATATTATTGACTACCTGAGTTTAGTAATGCAGTGATAACTTGATTTTTTTTTTATTGAAATGTGTTGAACTCTATGATAATTACACTGTGACGAGAAATTAGTACGTAGTTTGTTTACTTTGGCTGGTGCGTAAGAGAGCTGCAAGTATATATAGTTCAAAGACAAATTTCAGATTAAAGATTCACAGAAATATACTTTTGCAATATACAACTAAGAGTTGTTAATCTATCAAACGATTATTCCATGCTTCATTGAACTTCTGGTTTTCTTTCCTTTACTGTTATCCAAGAATGATTAGTTGTCGCTCTATCATGATTTGCACAATCTAAGAATATTCTTCTTTTACGTATATTTTCTTATATTGATTTTGTAGTTTTCTTATGAAAATTTAGTCAAAAAATCAAGTTCTACATTCAGAAAAAATGTCAGCCAAGTCGGATTTCGCGCAGAAGTTGCTTCATGATCTTAGGTTTGGTAAAGAAAGGGTGGTTGCTGCTCAAACTTCAAGCTATTTATACTCCATGAGTAGAGGAAATTAGTGCGTAGTTTCGCCGAAGTTACTGGTGATAATTCCACAGTCGTATAAATAATCAAATCTTCTTATTACACCCTCCCCTTCTTTGCCTTAATAATTAAGCTTTTTACTAATCGTTATTGTTAGGAAGCTAAAAATAATTTGTTATCATTTCAGTCGGCCGCTGTTTAGTCATGTAGGTTGGCTTTTTATGGTTGGGGCACATCCTTTTGAATACCAGGAAAACTATTCATATGAGTTTTTTTATATGTTGATATGTCCAAAGGACTTTACATGATGTTTAGACGTCTTAATTTGACTTTGATATTTCTCTTTCCAGCGAATAATGACAATTTTTTTGGTTTAAGCGTGTGTTTCAAGTTTCTGCCATTGGCTTCTCTTTCTAAAACTTGTGCTCTTATGGTGCATAAAATGCTGATTGTAAATGCAAGTTTATTTTCGTGACAACTTCAGTCTCACAAGCTTATATGGTCCATTTTGTTTATGCACCTTTACTTTCCAATCAGTGGAAGGTTCTACTACACTTCTTTATTTTTCTTACTTGAAAAGGTTTGTTCACGTTTTGATACGTGGACTTCATAAATATGAAGGAGTCTAATTTTTACCATCCACGTTTTATACTGATTAGTATTCGTTGGTAAATATTCTCTTACCTGAAAAGGTTGTGTAAGAGTTTGATCCTTCAACAGCTTTAAATTCCATTAAAAAGACAAAGAAAATCACAAGGGTAGCTCAGCAGAAGAAGATATTCAAAAAAATCTTAAAATCTTTTGTGAAGTTAAACTAGCTACTTCACTACTTCAGTTCTCTATATGATGTCTTTAACTTGACAATGCATCCTTCATAAATACTCAGCTTTCTCTTCTATAATGTAGGTTTATGTAGTTAATTGAGAGAAACTATACCATTGAGTGACTGACACTAATGCAATGTAATACAGAATTATCAGTTTTCGTGAAAGTCAATTGAAGTTTGCATCAAGAAGAGGCCATCAATAATTTTTAGTCATGAATTATCATCTGATAAATATGTGGAAATTTCATAAAAGAATGTTTTATTTTTGTGAGACTTCGATTTTATCCATCATGTAGAATACAAGCTAAAGACAACACCAAAAGGTTGATATTGCATGATTGCACGCATGTCTACCTTGTGCAATCCTGTTGTATTTCACTTATTGAATGGTATTGCCAATTAAGTAGTTGCCTAATTTATGTTGCAGTTTGTCTAATTTCAAATTTCTTGATTACAAAGTTCTCATCAAGCAATCTTAAGTAGGCGCTATTTGGTGCCTTTCTCAAACAGTGCTAATGCATGTAGCCAATAATCTAATGTTCGATTTTCTTTCTTAATAGTTGTTTCTTATAATGGATAAGTGTGTTTCCGGATGACTTCAATTTATGAATATTTGGTGCATTCACATGTTCAAAAAATAATAGCATTTGCATGCTTCTTTGTATAATGTATTTTTCAAATAATATTTTCTTATAAAAATTTATATTTAATATTTTTCACGCAACGCGCGGGTACGAATACTAGTTGTAAATAATAGAGGAGGCAAAAAAGCAAGAGGGGAACATGAAAGGAACACAATAAAAATTACTATATGTTTTTGCCCGTGCATTTAACTCGTTATAACAAGTGATTAGTTTTTGTTTTTCAACTGGTTACTATATTTTTTTTTGCCGGTGCATGAGTAGGAGTGTACATAGGTTGAGTTAGTTCGAATTTTTTAATTTCCAAACCAAACTAATGGTGTCGGATTTTTAAATCTATAAACCAAATCAAACAAACAAAGTCAGATTTTTCAATTTTCTTGGGGTTTTCGATTTTTTCGGGTTTTCGAGTTTTTTCCGGTAAAATTTTTATAGCACAAAATATATAACTTATGTTTCAAATATTTAATTAGTCCTAGTAGGATACAACTATATAATATATTTTTTAATAAAATAACATAATAATATGAGATGAGTCATAGCATTGTTCTAACATATTCAATAACAAAGATAATAAAATCACATAAAATAAATATTGCTAATTAATAGGCCATAATAAAAATAAACATAATCTAAAAGTACTATATAAATTATGCTAAAATAAGTACATCTGATAAGTATTATTAATTACGTGACTAAGCACTAAAGAAAAAGATAAACTAAGTTATGCAATTTCATTATATACCAATGCAAAACTAAAAATTGATATCCAACACTTTAGTGTAGAATTGAATTTATTTTGTTAGCATTAGTATTGATTTGAACTTTATTTGAGTTACTACATTTATGAGCTATAAAACTTATTGGACCATTCAAGAATGTTAAGTCCAAGCTTGAAATAATACATTAAAAGATTAAACTGTTAAATTTTTTAACAAATATTTTTAAATTACATTACAATAAATATTTATATGCATAAAATATTTTTAAATTTTTTATAAATGCATGTCGGGTTGGTTTGGTTACGGTTTGACTTTTTTTTAGCTAACACCAAATCAAACCAATTATGGTCGGGTTTTTTTTCCAATACCAAATCAAATCAAACCAAACCACATCGGATTTTTCCCCCGATTTGACTCGAATGATCGATTTGGTACGATTTATCGATTTTCTTTGTACACCCCTAATTATGAATAGTTACTTTTAATTACTACATTTCGTATGAAATATTGATGGTAAGGCATAGTAATGCAAACCCACATTTATTTCGAGTACATAGTCAAGAAGTGGGCCTTTTCATGAGCAACCTTAGGATTATCGTACATTTGCTTCATTCACATAACTCAAATTGTTTGGATAAGTTATAATAGTAACACATGCATTATGGGTGGATCTTTTCACATCTTATTTGTTCAATTACACCATACATATTGTTTGACCAAAAAGAGTAACCCTTGGTTCAAATAATTTTATTTATGTACTAAGGGGTTAAACCTAGTTAACAATCGAGTTTTGAAAGCGTGACTAACGTTGGACAGATCTGGTAAAAGTATAATAATGGTGTACAACAATCATTCCAAGTAATGTGAGCAATAATAGAGCATTAAATAGCAACGAACAATAATAAATGATATTTAAGTAAATAGAATGAATGATTCACCCAATAAAGGAGGAACTAGGTGGTTATTCCTCTTGACAATGATGAATGACAGACAAATCCTTGAATGTTCGAATTATCCTCAGATTTGGTGAAAAGTATGGAATAATATAGACAAGAATCTTGGTGAAAAGGTGATGTTTGTATCTTAGTAAGAGAGAGAATCTTTTGTCAAAGTGTGTTTTTATAAATGAATATCACATGCCTCACATTATTGGCCCCTATTCCTATATATATGAGATATATTTCTAACAAACCCTAACAGTACAAACTGCAGAGAATATTCGCTAAAATATTCTCTTTAATATCTTATTTCGAAAACTAGTCATTACAGCTTCATCAGTGATGCTCGACCATTGTCGTCATCTTGACCACGGCTCCCGTCGACTCTTCGACTGCGAGTATTTTTGCTTCCTGGCCCACCTCGGCTAACGACGACTTGAGACTCCCTCCTTTTGGATAATCTTATTTCGAATACTATCAGGCAGATTTTGACCCATATATTTAGTCCCTCCGCTTATTGAGGCCAGCCTCAAGCGGGCTTGATGAGCGGATTTTGTTTGTCGTCGTCAAGATGATTGGACGAGTGGGTCGGGTCGCGATGTTTGAGACGAGCTAGAAACTCGACCTTCCATGAGCCATAACTTTTGGGGTTACGTTATTCCTGGATCAAAGTGACTTCATGACGTCATACGTCATTATGGTACGTTTTTTCGATGCGTTGCGTCGTTTCACGTGGGTTTGTTGGTTGGATTTGTTGCTTCGATAGTGGTGCTAGGTAATGATGACCTAATTTCTCGTTTTCGATGCCTGAGCTCTTATAAATAGGGATGTGAAGACACACACTCAAGTTTTACAGATTTCTTATATCGAAACCTTGTGCCTTCTTCTTCTTATTCCATTGTTGTGCATCTTCTTTCCCTGCCCTAGCGATCCCTATTGTTTTTAACTCCCCGTTACTTTGAATACCCTCTCTTTTATTAGAACTATGTCTAACATATCTTCTGGTCCCAACGAGGAAAGTTACCCGGTTCCCTTACTGATGGTTTTCCCTCCTCACGTGGAGGGCATCTCTGTTGCCGTTGAGGACGAGAACTTCCCTACGGTGGAGGAGATAGTTCCTCGTGGTGAGAAAGTGAGGTTTGATTTTACAAAGGCGCCTGAAGCTGAGCCCGAAATCTCCGAGTCGGCAATGAAGGAGGCCGATTTATTAGAGCTTAGGGCTAAATTCGGTATTCCCGCTCGCATCAAGTTGGTCCGTGCCGGGCGGGATGTGGTACAAGTCCACCGCCCCGGGTACTGTGCATTCTACGCTTACCCCTTTCATGTTTGCTACACTCTTCCCCTTCTTTTACTGGCGGAGGAGTTTTGCCGTTTCTATAGAGTTTGCCCGACTCAACTCGCACCGTATATCTATAAGTTCATAAGGATGCTTACTAATTTTGCGGAATTGGCCTGGGTTGAGATCACACTTCGGCATTTGATGCATCTCTTCTCCCCTAGTTTCTATAGGGGGCGATGTTAAACCTTCGCCACCCATGGGGCAAGTGCCTGGTGGTGAAGATAGATGACAAGGCTAGTCGTTAGTTCTTGCACAATGTTTTCTTTGTTAGAACCGAGGACGTGGTGGCCAACACAGACGGCTTCCCTGAAACTTGGAATTATACTCGTAAGCGTCTAACCTCTCTTCGTTGAGGCATTTGATTTACTTCGCTTAGTCGTGGATTCTGATCTCTTGCTCCTTTCTTATGCAGCCAAGACTACGCCCCCTCCTTTGGTCGGGGACATTTCTGATTGGGTCGGCCAGCTCCTCCCTCACATCGCGGGAATTAGTGAGTGGCCGGGCTTTTTCAAGAAGTTTGGGCCTGCTCCCTCCTTAACCGGTGAGTTTCTTTGTTTTGGACTCCTAGTTGCTTACCTGTTGTAGTTTACTCTGGTTGACCCCCTTTTTTTGTACTTCTCTTAACTCTAGCCCGATGGTCTTCGAGGAAGCCGAGAGCTTCCCCACCAGCATTCTGCAAGAGGAAAGTTGCTGCCTCGTCGGCTTCTGCCCCTTCTACGACCGCGACTGATTCTGCTCGCTCCTCGATCCTACCCGCTGATTCAGCATTAATTCCTCTTTTAACTGCAAATACATTGGATACTTTGGCAGTGGAACCTTCGGCTTCCATTTGTACCGTCTTGTAGACGAAGAGAAGGAGTCACTGTCAGGTCATGGAGACTTGATGCCCCGCAAGAGGAGATCAGTGGATATTGGCGATGGGGTTGCCCGTGTCATAGACTCAGTGATGGATGACTTTACTCTTCCTAAGACGGTGACCATTGTCCATGAGGACAGTGTCGGACTGGCGTTTGAGGTTCCAAGATCGGCAGAGGCCGACAAAGGTATGTCTCTCCCCTCTGTGATGACGGAGGCTGAACGGCTAGCCGCCAGAGTTTTTGATCCTTTGCGGCAATAGGGGCCGTCGACTTCGCAACTAGCCGATGATACTTCTTTGTCGACCAATTGTGATGACCCAAAAATATCATCTTTAATTTAAAAGTTCATTTATTTGGTCTATGAAGATGTTGAGAGCTTACCTGCTATGAGTTACGTCACCTGAATAGTTGATGTTAATGGCGTTCCTTTTCTAGTAATATATTGCTTATGATGCCATTGTTAATATTGTTTTCAGGTTGTGTTACATTGATTGGATTATATATGTGTTTTTAGGATTGGTTTCTGGGATTCTCTGGCAAGTGGATAGGCCCAGTTACAAAGGAAACTCTGGCGAAAGTTTTGGAAATTTTGGGAGTTAGTAAAAATTTGGGAAATTGAAATGGGTGAAAAAAGAGATAAGTTATGTTATGTGTTTGGGGGCGGACTCTGCTTCTCATTTTAGGACTATTAATATTATGAATACCAATTGGATATGATAACAAGTGTATGAGGCATATTATAAGTGATGTGGGGTCTAAGGAGAGGCCTAAGTCTAAGTCAAGTTGGAAAATTTCATAATATACTAAAGTTTCAAATGGGTACGCACAAGACTAAACTTTGAATAAGTATATCTACCTATAAATAAGGAATTATGTGATGATCTATCTATCAAATGAAAGATCTTCGGGTCTAGTTTCTAACGCTTCTAACCGTTTGTCATTTGGACACTCCTACAAGAAGTTATGACCAAATTACCAAAGGCTGGCAGAATGCGAGTCTGCGGCCAAATCTGTGATTGCAGAACCATTATGTGATCACAGAAGTGGTTATGCGACCGCAAAACTGGTCGCAGACCTGTCCAGAGAAGCCCATTTCTGGGCACCAATTCTGCGGTGCATTGTGCGACCCGCATACCCATTATGCGGTTCATTATGCGACCGCAGACCCGATTTTGGAGGGTTAACTTTCCTATTTTCATAACCCGACCCCATTGTGATAAATAGGCTTTGGAGCTTATTTTGGGGCAATTATCTGATGATTTTAGAGAGTAGTGAGAGTGTTTTAGAGAGAGAAAGAAGCTCAAGTGCTTTGTTCATCAAAAATCTTGTTCAAGCTTTGAAATCCAACAAGGAATTATGAGTGTGATTCTTGCATGTGAGAATATTAGTTATGCATGCTTGTACCAATAAGGTTATAGGAAGATTGTTGAGTTCAAATGGGTAAAGATTGGATTGAAAATGGTAGAAATCTTCAAACAAAACTTTAATTGAGGATTTGAAAGGCAATCTGATGTCGGAATTTGATAATCTTTGTATGGTTGAACTAGTATTGGAACGGGTGTTCGGATTTTGTGATTTTTGTCGAGATTCGAGACGTGGGTCCCACTGTTGATTTTTAAAATAAATTTCAGATATTAATCCGGAAAATTTATAATTTCATATAGAATTAGTTCCTACGATTCGTGTTGAGTATGTTGAATTGTTTGTGATTAGATTTGAAGCTTTCAGGCACAAATTCGCAAGGCAAAGATGTATTGAAATCTTGAAATTTGTTTGCAAAGCGAGGTAAGTGTCGTGGTTAACCTTGACTTGAGGGAATAGAACCCTTAAATTATTTGTTATGTGAAATGCATGTGAATGATGTATAGGCGAGGTGACGAGTGTCTATATGTTGTCAAATTAATTGTCTGCATAATTACTTGAAAAAAATATCATAAATTATTTTAAATCATGAATTAATTATTATATTAATTATTTCTCTCGTGTTCTTTGCTCAATATCATGCCTTGAATCCATGCTATAATTGCTACATGCTTATTTGATTTATGTGACTTAATTGCCACTTGACGTTTAACATACTAATTATTAAAATGCCTATTACATCCTTAATTTCCATAATTAATTATTACTTGTCATTACTTATTTCTAATAAATCATAATTATTGTATGCTTGTTGTCTTATAACTTCATATTAATTGTGGCATTTATTGGAGTAATTTCTTTTATAAGAATTGGTAAATAAATATATTGGAGGAGCGTGTTGCACGCCGAAACGGAAATGAAAGTGAATATATTGGAGGAGCGGGTTGCACGCCGCAACGAAATTGATTGAAATGAATATATTGGAGGAGCGGGTTGCATGCCGCAACAGAATTGATTGAAATGAATATATTGGAGGAGCGGGTTGCACGCCGCAACAGAATTGATTGAAAAGATATATTGGGATCGGGTTGCACGCCGCAACAGAATTGAATATGAGTATATTGTGGGATCGGGTTGCACGCCGCAATGGAAACTGATTAAAATAATAATTGGTTATGACTGTCGAGTTGGCTTCAACTGTTGAAAAGAGATACCTGCTTTATTTCTATTGTTGTTGTTATTATTGTTATTATTATTGTTATTGCGTACAAGTTAATGTAAGTGACATGCCTTAGCCTCGTCACTATTTCGTCGTGGTTAGACTCGACACTTACTGGGTACATGGGATCGGTTGTACTGCTACTACACTCTACACTTCTTGTGCAGATACAAGAGTTGGTCCCAGCGGCGTATAGTAGATTTGCTCGGATTCAGCTATTCGCAGGAGACGTGAGATATAGCTGCATGGCGTTCGCAGTTCTGAAGTCCTCTTCCACTTTATCATAGCTGTGTATTTCTTTCAGGCAACTTTATTTTCATTCAGACCTTTATTTGTATTATTCTAGTAGCTCGTGCACTTGTGACATCAATTTTGGGATGATATTTAGACATCGCTATTATTATGGATTATTTACTACGTTTCAGACTTTACCTCCGCATTTGTTTCTTTGTTATTAATTAATTTTAAAATTGTTTAAAAATGGCTAATATTATTCTAACGTTGGCTTGCCTAGAAAGTGAAATATTAGGCGCCATCGCATTTTGGGTCGTGACAAGTTGGTATCAGAGCACTAGGTTACTTAGGTCTCACGAGTCACGAGCAAGCTTAGTAGAGTCTGAAGGATTGGTATGGAGACGTTTGTACTTATCTCTCAGAGGCTATGAAGTTTAGGAAAAATATCACTTCTTTCTTATTCTGTTGTGCGATTTTATTCTGTCATCGATGATTGAACCATTCTATTCTTATTCTCTCGCAGATGGCGAGAACGCGTGACGGACAAGGGCCAGAGCCCCCGGTGGCAACTATGACCAGGGGTAGAGGTCGAGGCCGAGGTCATGCTAGAGGCCGAGGCAGAGGTAGAGGTAGAGCTCAGTCTAGAGCTCGAGCAGCAGCACCTGTTGTAGAACCTTAGGTGGATCTTCAGGAGGAGGTTCCAGTTCAGACTGTACCGGTTGGACCAGTCCAAGTTCCGAAAGGATTCATAGCTACTCCAGTGATTTAGGACGCTCTAGTCCGTTTGGTGAGCCTAATGGGGGGTGTGGCCTAGAATGGTACATTTCCAGTGGCACCAGCCGTCTCACAGGCTGGGGGAAGAGCACAAACTCCCACTACTCCCACTCTGGGGCAGGCAACTCCCCAGTATCAGGCTCCAGTAGCCCCTCCAGTTGGGGTAGTTCAACCAATTATTGTAGCACACGCCGGTGATAGGCCTGCTTTATCTTCTGAGGCATTGTTGAGATTGGACAAGTTAAACAAGCTATTTCCAATCCATTTCAGTGGTACACCTTCTGAGGACCCACGGGATTATCTTGAACGCTGCCATGAGGTGCTGCGAAACATGGGTATAGTTGAGACCAATGGGGTTGATTTTGCTGTATTTCAGATGACAGGTTCCGCCAAGAGGTGGTGGAGAGATTATGTATTTACTAGACCAGTTGGTTCACCTGTACTTACCTGGGAGTAGTTCTCGCAGCTATTTCTGGAGAAGTTCCTTCCTATCACACTGAGAGAGGATTACCGCAAGCAGTTTGAGCGTCTCCAGCCGGGCAGCATATCAGTCACTCAGTATGAGACCCGTTTTGTGGATCTAGCCCGTCATGCTCTTCTTCTGCTTCCTACCGAGAGAGAGAGAGGGTAAGGAGGTTTATTGATGGAATCGTTCAACCTATCAAGCTACAGATGGCCAAGGAGACCGGGAGTGGGATTTCTTTTCAGACGGCTGCTATATTAATGCAAGATGGTAGGGTGATTGCATACGCATCGTGACAATTGAAAGTTCACGAGAGGAATTATCCTGTTCATGACTTAGAATTGCCAGCCATTGTTCATGTGATGAAAATTTGGAGGCATTAACTTTACGGTGTCTCGTGTGAGGTATTTACTGATCATCGTAGCCTACAATATCTGTTCAAACAAAAAGATCTCAATTTGAGGCAAAGAAGATGGTTGGAGTTGTTGAAAGACTATGATATCATAATTTTGTATCACCCCGTAAAGGCCAATGTGGTGGCCGATTCTTTGCGTAGAAAGGCTGTAAGTATGGGCAGCCTTGCGTATATTCCAGTTGGTGAGAAACCGTTAGCTGCATATGTTCAGACTTTTGGCCAATCAGTTTGTGAGGTTAGATGTTTCAGAATCCAGTCGGGTTCTATCCTGCACAATCGTTCGGTCTTCTTTATATGAGCGCATCAGAGGGCGACAGTATGATGATCCTCATTTGCTTGTCCTTAAGGACACGGTGCGGCATGGTGGTGCCAAGCAGGTTGATGTAGGAGATGATGGAAATCTACGGATGCATGATCATATTTGCGTTCCTAATGTGCATGGGCTTCATGAATTAATTCTTGAAGAGGCCCTCAGTTCCCGGTATTCTATTCATCTGGGTGCCGCCAAAATGTATCAAGATTTGCGGCAACATTATTGGTGGAGGAGAAGGAAAAAGGATATAGTTGCATATGTAGTTCGGTGTCTGAATTGTCAGCAAGTTAAGTACGAGCATTAGAGACCTGGTGGTTTGGTTCAGAAGTTAGAAATTTCTGAGTGGAAGTGAGAGCGTATCACTATGGATATTGTTGTTGGGCTCCCACGGACTCAGAGAAAGTTCGACACAGTATGGGTCATTGTGGACAGGTTGACCAAGTCGGCACATTTCATTTCAGTAGCAGTTACCTATTCTTCATAGCGGTTAGCGGAGATTTACATCCGCGAGATTGTCCGCCTTCATGGTGTGCCCGTGTCTATCATTTCTGATTGAGGTACACAGTTCACCTCACACTTTTGGAGGGTTGTACAATGTGAGTTAGGCACGCGAGTTGAGTTGAGTATAACATTTCATCCACAGACAGACGGACAGTCAGAACACACTATTCAGATATTGGAAGACATGCTCCGCGCTTGTGTTATAGACTTTGGAGGTTCTTAGGATAATTTCTTCCCACTTGTGGAGTTTTCCTATAATAACAACTACCAGTCGAGCATTTAGATGGCTCTATATGAAGCATTATACGGGAGACGGTGCCGTTCGCCAGTTGGCTGGTTTGAACCAGGAGAGGCTCGGTTGTTGGGTACCGATTTGGTACAGGATGCCTTAAATAAGATCAAGATTATTCAAGATCAACTTCGCACAACTCAGTCTAGGCAAAAGAGTTATGCCGACCGTAAGGTTCATGATGTTGCATTCATGGCAGGAGAAAGAGTATTGCTCCGAGTTTCACCTATGAAAGGTGTAATGAGATTCGGAAAGAAGGGCAAGTTGAGCCCTAGGTATATCGGACCCTTTGAAATTCTTGAAAGGGTGGGTGAAGTAGCCTACAGGCTTGCACTACCACCTAGTTTATCAGCAGTTCATCCGGTATTCTATGTATCCATACTCTAGAAATATCATGGTGATCCGTCCCATGTGTTAGACTTCAGCTCAGTTCAATTGGACAAAGATTTGACTTATGAGGAGGAGCCGATAGCTATTCTAGCTTTGCAGGTCCGTTAGTTGAGGTCTAAGAGTTATCCTTCAGTTTGGGTACAATAGAGAGGTCAGCCGATTGAGGTAGCTACCTGGGAGTCCGAGTCGGACATACGGAGCAAATATCCACATCTTTTCACCAGCTCAGGTACTTCTCTAATTCCGTTCGAGGACGAACGTTTGTTTTAGAGGTGGATATTTGTGATGACCCAAAAATGTCATCTTTAATTTAAATGTTCATTTCTATGTTCTATGAAGATGTTGAGAACTTACCTACTATGAGTTACGTATCACCTGAATAGTTGATGTTATTGTGCTCCTTTTCTAGTAATATATTGCTTATGATGCCACTGTTAGTATTGTTTTCATGTTATGTTACGTTGATTGGATTATGTATGTGTTGTTAGGATTGGTTTCTGGGATTCTCTAGCTGGTGGATAGGCCCAGTTACAAAGGAAACTCTGGCAAAATATTTGGTAATTTTGGGAGTTAGAAAAAATTCGGGAAATTGAAATGGGTGCAAGAAGAGATAAGTTATATTATGTGTTTGGGGGCGGACTATACTTCTCATTTGAGTACTATTAATATTATGGATACCAATTGGATATGATAACAAGTGTACGAGGAATATTATAAGTGATGTGGGGTCTAAGGAGAGACCTAAGTCTAAGTCAAGTTGGAAAATTTCATAATAGACTAAAGTTTCAAATGGGTACGCACAAGACCAAATTGTGAACGAGCATATCTACATATATATAAGGAATTATATGATGATCTACCTAGATAATGAAATATCTTCGAGTCTAGTTTCTAACTCTTCAAACCGTTTGTCATTTGGACACTCCTACAAGAAGTAATGACCAAATTACCAAAGGCTGGCAGAATGCGAGTCTGTGGCCAAATCTACGATTGTAGAACCATTATGCGATCGCAGAAGTGGTTATGCGACCGCAAAACTGGTTGCAGACCTGTCCAGAGAAGCCCATTTCCGGGCACCGATTCTGTGGTGCATTGTGCGACCCGCATACCCATTCTGCGGTCCATTATGCGACCGCAGACCCGATTTCGGAGGGTTAATTTTCCTATTTTCATAACCCGACCCTATTTTGATAAATAGGCTTTGTGGCTTATTTTGGGGCAATTATCTGATGATTTTAGAGAGAAGTGAGAGTGTTTTAGAGAGAGAAAGAAGCTCAAGTGCTTTGTTCATCAAAAATCTTGTTCAAGCTTTGAAATCCAACAAGAAATTATGAGTGTGATTCTTGCATGTGAGAATATTAGTTATGCATGCTTGTACCAATAAGGTTATAGGAAGATTGTTGAGTTCAAATGGGTAAAGATTGGATTGAAAATGGTAGAAATCTTCAAACAAAACTTTAATTGAGGATTTGAAAGGCAATCTGATATCGGAATTCGATAATCTTTGTATGGTTGAACTAGTATCGGAACGGGTGTTCGGATTTTATGATTTTTGTCAAGATTCGAGACGTGGGTCCCACTGTTATTTTTAAAATAAATTTCGGATTTTATTCCGGAAAATTTATAATTTCATATAGAATTAGTTCCTACGATTCGTGTTGAGTATGTTGAATTGTTTGTGATTAGATTTGAAACTTTCAGACACGAATTCGCAAGGCAAAGATGTATTGAAATCTTGAAATTTGTTTGCAAAGCGAGGTAAGTGTCGTGGTTAACCTTGACTTGAGGGAATAGAACCCTTAAATTATTTGTTATGTGAAATGCATGTGAACAACGTATAGGCGAGGTGACGAGTGTCTATACGTCATCAAATTAATTGTTTACATAATTACTTAAAAAATTATAAATCTTTTTAAATAATGAATTAATTATTATATTAATTATTTCTCTCATGTTCTTTGCTCAATATCATGCCTTGAATCCATGCTATAATTGCTACATGCTTATTTGATTTATGTGACTTAATTGCCACTTGACGTGTATCATACTAATTATTAAAATGCCTATTATATCCTTAATTTCCATAATTAATTGTTACTTGTTATTACTTATTTCTAATAAATCATAATTATTGTATGCATGTTGTCTTATAACTTCATATTAATTGTTGCATTTATTGGAGTAATTTCTTTTATAAGAATTGGTAAATGAATATATTGGAGGAGCGTGTTGCACGCCGAAACGGAAATGAAAGTGAATATATTGGAGGAGCGGGTTGCACGCCACAACGGAATTGATTGAAATGAATATATTGGAGGAGCGGGTTGCACGCCGCAACAGAATTGATTGAAATGAATATATTGGAGGAGCGGGTTGCACGCCGCAACAGAATTGATTGAAAAGATATACTGGGATCGGGTTGCACGCCGCAACAGAATTGAATATGAATATATTGTGGGATCGGGTTGAACGCCGCAACGGAAACTGATTGAAATAATAATTGGTTATGACTACCAAGTTGGCTTCAACTGTTGAAAAGAGATATCTGTTTTATTTCTATTATTGTTGTTATTGTTGTTATTGCATACATATTAATGTAAGTGACCTGCCTTAGCCTCGTCACTACTTCGTCGAGGTTAGGCTCAGCACTTACTAGGTATATGGGGTCGTTTGTACTCATACTACACTCTGCACTTCTTGTGCAGATACCGGAGTTGGTCCCAGCGGTGTATAGTAGATTTGCTCGGATTCAGCTATTTGCAAGAGACTTGAGGTATAGCTGCATGGCATTCGTAGTTCTGATGTCCCCTTCTACTTTATCATAGTTGTGTATTTCTTTCAAAAAACTTTATTTTTATTCAGACCTTTATTTGTATTATTCTAGTAGCTCGTGCACTTGTGACACCAATTCTGGGATGGTATTTAGACATCGCTATTATTGTAGATTATTCACTACATTTCAGACTTTACTTCCGCATTTGTTTCTTTGTTATTAATTAATTTAAAAATTATTTTAAAATGGCTAATATTATTCTAATGTTGGGGCAAGTGAAATGTTAGGCGCCATCACGGTCTCAAAGGTGGGAATTGTGGGTCGTGACACCGATAGGAGAGGCAAAGGCGTTGCCAAAGATGGTTATGAGATAGGTTCAGATATTGATGTAGCTGACCTGAGCATGATGAAGGAAGGGATTACCCAACTCGAGGTGAGGTAGGAGGGGTCTACGAGGACCATTGCGATCCCCATGGATCACGATCTGATAAAGAATACAGAGAACGTAGTCCCTTCCCTAGGCCCTCTTTGCTCCGACGTAGAAGGTGAAACCCTCAGAGAATTGGACGATGTTACTCTGTCGAGGAGTATAGCTGGCCTTGCGGTCAGGGTGAGTATTTTAGGACTTCGTTTTTCTTACTGTAGTGTTTTTTTGTTATAGTGTTTTGCCCTCGTTAGCGGAGACGCTCTCACTTTTGCTTTCCTTCTTTTTATTATGATCGCAGACCATTGATGGTAGGCTATAATTACATATTTTAGTCGTTTATTTCACTCTAATTTACTGTACTTTAACTGAGTTTGAGCTTTAATCGCTAGTGTTTTGCATTATTGTGTGTTTTATGCCTTGTAGGAGTGATTCCGAGCGATGTAGATGTTATGGAGCTAATTCGAGAGATTTGGAGCTTTGAAGTATGAGTAAAAGCCCAAGGGATTAAGCCGGGATCGTGTTCGGGGGTTGAGGACCAAGATTGGATATCAAAATCGAAGCAAAATATGTACTCTGAGAAATTTGCACTAATGCGACGCACTATGTCACGCACTGTGCGACGCGCTAGTGCAAATTCTGCCCAGAACTCAAATTGCAAATCGTATTGGAAATATCCACTACCGCATCGTATGGTGCGGCGCGGCATGCGGCGCAGTAGTACAAATTTGTTAGAGTATCGTCCCATTTTCGCTAAAAAGGGTATTTTCGTCCGTGGTTTATTGGGTGATGGCTTAAATACACGGCAAAACACCATTTTCGGTACTTTTGACACAAATTCAACCTAAGGAGGCCAAGGAGGCTAAGGAGGGGTTGTAAGAACACAATCACAAGGATTTCATCATTCCTTCCTCACTCAAGATCCGGGTTTGGATTGTATTTATGTTTTCCTATACTTTTGTTACATTTGTGAAGAACTTCTCCATGTCTATGGAGTAGATCCTTTTGGGTTTTGATAGATTTGGTGTATTGATGATTGTTTGTGGATTATAACTCTATTTTTATGTATTTGAATCGTTTTTGGAAGATTTAATTATTGTATCTATATTCACTTGTTCTTGTAATCGGAAGAGGCATAACTTGTGATATTTTTGCACTATATTGTTGGTTGAGTTCATAGATTCTTCAAAGTAATCGAAAGAGGCTAGTTGAATCATTGATTAAATCTAGTTAGGAGAATAATCGAAAGAGGTTTTCCTAAAGACCGATCCACTACGCATTCTTGCATATTTTCACAGAGCTTAAATTAGTTCATATTGTGAGGTTGAGACTTAATCGAGAGAGGGGTTTCTAATAAACATTTGAACTGATAATTACGCGAATTCGAGAGACTCACTTGAACATTAGAAGTGAATTATCTAGAGTTAAATCCCAGACAATTATCTTGCACCTATCCTATCCAAACCCTATTTTCTCCCATTGATAACTTCCTTGCTTACCTTTGTTGCGATTGTCATTAGTCAATAGCTGTAGATTTTATATTATTAATTATATAAATCTCAAATGTTGATCCTACTGGATAGCAATCAAGCTATAAACTACGAGAATTCTGTTTAAATCCAACCCCTGTGGACATGATAATTATATTATACTATCTTTGACTAGCGAGCACATTTTCAGTGTATGTATTGCTCTTGTCAACCATGATCTTGGATATTGAGAGTACTGGAAGGGAGGAGATGTGTAATAAAATATTTGAGAAGTTGGACCGCAAGTACTTTCAGTACCGCGGCAAGTACCGGGAGATTCGCAGGTGTTTTGGAGAGGGCGGTAACTTGCAGGACCTTCGTGATGAGTTGAAGGAGAAAGATGAAGAGCTGGTGAGGGTCATCGAGAAGTGTACATGTCCTTGAAGTGATGTTGAGAGGTAAGGAGGAAGAGCTCGAAGTCAGCAAAGGGGTCGAAGCGCAATGTAGCGATCTCCACGCTCAGGTGATTTTGTTGCATGCCCAGCTTGAGGAGTATCAATTCAGAGCGGAGGCTCTAAGTGGCGAGGTCACTGAGAAGGCAGAGGATCTTAAGAAGGCAGAGTTCGGTCGGAGGCTCTTGAGGTAGTGATCTGGACTCTCCGTTCTGAGCGAGAGAATGACTTGGAAACGACAAGGCTTAAAGAAGAGCAGATTGTTGAGAGGATTGGAGAGTTGGAGAAAGAGACCTCTAGCCTCTTCGACCGAGTTGCTGCTCTTGAGGCCGAGAAACCCCGATTAAAGACGCAACCATTCTCTTCCCATACTTCATATTTTTCTAATGTTCCTCGAGAGTTGTACGAGTAGTGGTTTCATGGCGAGGCCCAGTTAGACGTGTTTCGAGATTTACATGCAGCGGGATCCGTTTCTGAGGCCGCCCTCGAATATGCTCATGTTAAGGCTCGCGAAGCTTGAGTCACTTGCGAGTATAACTCTTCTATGCCAAAGGCCGGTGAGGACGAGGGGGATGAAGGTGTAGACCGACTAAACATAATGCCTGGTATGATGCTGCATATCCTGAGGGCAAAGACGGCGATGGCAAGGATGTTGACGGTCAAAAGGGCAACAATGTTGAGGACCAAGTCAGCGGGGATGTCGAGGGCCGTAATGGTGGTGGCCAGTAGTTTTCTCTTTTGCTTTTTGTATATTTTTACGTGTAGTTGGTGGCGTCTTCATGAGCCTTAGTAAAAAATATTTCAAGTATGAAATGCCAAATTCGTTATTTGCATCTGATTCTCTTCCTGCAGTTCGTTTTTGCATTTGTATGTTTTTTAATTCTGTCGCTTGGTTGCCTTGATTTTCTCTGATCATGATCACTTAATGGCAAATGGCGGCCAGAGGTTGGTGGGCATTTGTTCGAACACAATTTTAATTATGGTCGAGGGCTGGTAGGTGTTGGTTCAAACAAGATCGAACATAACCTAAGTTTAATTATGGCCGAGGGCCAGTAGGTGTCAGTTCGAACAAGGTCGAACATAACCTAAATTTTATTATGGCCGATGGCCGGTAGGTGTTAGTTTGAACAAGGTCAAACATAACCTAAATTTAATTATAGTCAAGGGTCAGTAGGTATTAGTTCGAACAAGGTCGAACATAACCTATGTTTAATTATGGCCGAAGACCAGTAGGCGTCAGTTCGACGAGGTCGAACATATCCTAATTTTAATTATGGCCAAGGGCCGGTAGGTGTTAGTTCGAACAAGGTCGAACATAACTTAAATTTAATTATGGCCGAGGGCCGGTAGGTGTTCCGATAAGTGCGAAGTTTGTCGAAATCGTAAACTTTAAGCATTGTTGCTTTGGTCATACATTTGGAGAAATTTACAAATTTTGTTACTTTAGTCCCTTCATTGGTTGGCATGGAGAGTGATTGAGAGGTCGAGCAATGAATTAGCTGCCTGGCCCCATCTTTGTGTACTTCGACTTGAAGTATTCCCTTCGTCGCCTCGTTAAAAACCTCCTTGACAATACTCAATTGGGACAAAACTCAAGTGAGGGAAAAAAGAGTACGACTTGGGGGATGCTTTATCTCTTAAAAGTTGAAGTACTTAAGGTAGGTAATATTCCAGTTGTTTGGTAGTAGCTTTCCTTCCATTGTTTCTAGTTGGAATGACCCTTTGTTCGCTTTTGCCGTGATTTTGTACAGGTCGTGCCAATTTTTTCCTAGTTTGCCTACTTGTGGGTATTTGCTCGCTTGTATTTTAGCTTTAAGCACGTAGTCTCCGACTTTGAGCGTCTTGACCTTTGCCCTCTTGTTATAATAGCATTCTTCTTGTTGTTTTTGGGCGATCATCCTTATGTAGTCCATGTCTCTTCGTTCCTCAAGTTTGTCGGGCTCTTGCCTTCTACTTTCGTTGTTCCTTGGTCCGCTCTCATGGGAGTACCTTAGGCTGGGCTCTCCGACCTCAACTGGTATTACTACATCGATCCCATAGACCAAAGAGTAGGGCGTCTCTCATGTGCTCGTCTTTGGCATTATTCGATAGGCCTATAGTACTTCTGGTAATATTTCTGGTCACAGTCCCTTGGCGTCTTCAAGCTTTTTCTTCATGATGTTCAGTATCGACTTGTTGGAGGACTCTTATTGCATGTTGCCCGCGGGGTGATATGGCGTCGAGAGTATCCTTTTGATATGCCATTTCTCAAAAAACTCGGTGGTCTTCTTTCCCGTGAACTGGAGTCCGTTGTCGTAGCTGATCTCTTTGGGGAGGCCGAACCGGCATATGATGTTTTTCCATATAACGGCGATCACTTCCTGTGCACGTATTTGGTCGGATGCTTCTGCTTCCACCCACTTAGAAAAATAGTCAATTAAAATTAAAAGGAATCGTACGTTACCTAGGCCTTCCTGGAGGGGGCCCACTATGTCCATTCCCCATTTGATGAACAACCAAGGTGAGGTGACCGAGTGGAGATGTTCGCCCGCTTGGTGAATCATCGGGGTGTACTTTTGGCATTTCTCGCATTCTTTCACAAAGTATACGGCCTCCTTTTTCATGGTGGGCCAGTAGTATCCTGCCTGTATGAGGCATCTGACTAGAGCCCGATTGCCGGAGTGAGCTCCACGATGGCCCCCGTGGACCTCTTCAAGAACACACCGCGTCTGGTTTGGGCCCAGGAATTTTGCTAGAGGGCCGCCATAAGTCCTCTTGTACAAGTCGGTCTGGATGATACTGTACCCGACCGCTTACATTCTCAGTTTCTTAGCTTCTTTTTTATCATCTAGGAGTGTGCCGTCCTGCAAATATGTAATAATACGATTGCGCCAGTCCCAAGTTAAGCTTACGGTTCTTACCTTAATTTGATCAAGCGATTGATCGGGTCCAAGCCTGCACTACTATTGAGTAGCGAGGATGGTCGATGCAGTTTTACCCAACAAGGTCGGGATCGAATCCACAAGGATGTAATTGATTTGGAATTAGGTTTATATCTAAGTGTAGAAGAGTGTTTTGTTCCTAATTACTCTTCCACACATTTTGGTTTTGATTCTACTTCTAATTCTATTATATTGTATGCAATGATTAAAGCTAAGTACAATATTTTTTATATTTATTTTCAAGTGTTTAAAAAGGACGAGGCTAGTGACTTCCGCCTAGGTGGATATCTAAGGGGTAGCAAGAATCTAGGGCAAGCTTGAATAATTTGGGGTCGTAATATAGCTATCACACTTAAGTACTCACTCTATACCTCTCGATAGTTTGAGTGATTTTTTCCAATTTGGCTTTCTCAAGTCCAAATGGGTATTCGCGCAAGTCACGTGATATTAGCTCAAGTAGGGTATTACTATCTCTAGGTTTAACCCTTTAATTGGGGCTATCAATTTCTTGAGTTCACCCCAATTCCTTGTTAGCCTAGTTTTTCTAGACTTAGTCCCTCTTTCTCAAGCAGAGACTAAATCATAAAGGCATGAATCAGTGTTTGCAACCACTAATTCTACAATTCTAGCAAGAACTAGGCTAAATATCACTAACCCATAAACATTCAAGCGCTAAAATTCAGTACCCATTAAATACCCACACTAGGGTTGGGTCACAACCCTAGCTATGAGTCTAGCTACTCATAGAAATAGTAGAAATCAAAGATGAAAAGAAGATAAAATTCATAATACTAGATTAAAAGATGAAAATCAAATGTTATAAGGTGAATCTAATACAAAATTGCCCAAAAAGGAAGTTCCAGCCGTCTCATGTGCTCAGCAAATACACAACATAACCTAAAAATGACAAAAAGTTCTATTTATACTAAGCTAAAATTTTCGGACAAAAATACCCTTACGGAGGTTATGCGGCCACGTAATTCTGACCGCGGCCTCACTCTTGCTTTAGCGGCCGCGTAATTCTGATCGTAGTCCGTGTTTTTCACTTCTGGATCTGGGTTGAGCATGGTTTCGCGGACCTTGTAATTTCCATCGCGGTCACGTAGGAGACTTCCGCGGCCGCGTAATCTTGACGCGGACCGCACTTCTTGTTTTTGCTTAAAATGTAAGCTCTCTGAACCTCAGCAACCGCGGTCCGCGTAATTCCAATCGCGACCACGCAGGACTTTCGCGGCCGTACCTTTCTGACATGGTCCACGTTCATGTTTTAGACCAAAAATCCATCTCTTTGAATCTTGCTTTTGTGGACCTCGAAATAGTGCTCGCGACCGCGTTGTAGCTTTCGCGGCCGCATAATATTTGTGCGGTCCGCGTTTCACATCTTTTGGCCTAGTCTTGATTTTTGTTCAAGTATTGACTCCTTTATGAGTTGAATATGACTCCTTTGGATCATTGTGAACAATCCCTGCAAGCAAGCATATTACATTAGTTCTCGGGAATACCTTCACGCATTTTTGGCCCTAAACACAAGTAAAAGAGAGCAAATAATAGGTTAAAATCCCTACTTATCAACTCCCCCAAACTTAAGCTTTTGCTTGTCCTCGAGCAAATAAGGTAATTCCCACCCACACAAGAAAAAGAAAAGGTTATTTCAGTTGGCCTAGGGTGACTCCATCAAGCATCAATTGGGACTAACAATTAACCTCAACACAAATGAATTATCAACAACATCATGTTATGACCTTTTGAGTACTATAGTTCTAATGTGACACTAGAGCATCAAGAGTTGACTCAATTCATCAAGGGAGCTCGCTCTATCACGTAGGTCATTGTGGATCCCAAACTCCTCCTCCTATACTCTCCATGAGCAAATCTCACTTTTTAGAATGTACCACTCAAAACAAGAATTGTGAAGAAGTGCGCTCATCACTCTCAAAAGAATGCCACAAGTCCGACTCTAAGTACCATAAGCTTTCCCCTTATGTAAATCACCACTAATGTAAGCTCACTCAACTTGAAATCATATAGGGCTTTAATGGGATGTAATGAAGGCTTTTGGATCAAGGTAGGACTTATCGAACTATGATGGTTTCATCTTTCCTTAAGCACTCCATTTTCTCATTTCGGCTCATACTTTCTTGAATTTTTGATTCATTTTCTTCTTCCTTAGGGGAACTAGAGAGACACACCGTCACTCTTTATTACTCATGACAATAATTTTTCTCCTTTTCTCATCATTCCATGTCTTTCATCATTGCGTTCTTTGAATCCCTTCAACCTTCACTTTCTTTTTGACGTATTTCTTTTTGGCTTTTCTTCCTTTTCTTTGCATTTCCTTTTCATCAATTCTTTTTCTTCTTTGAACCTTTTATCACTTTCAAATTCCTCGTCTCTCCCCCAAACTTATACTTTTGCCAATTGTTCATCATGAATGCTAAGGAAAGATTGGGTGCCAAGAGAGGGTCATTATAGAACGGATAAAGGCTTGTAGTGTGGCTATTGAATGAAAAAGGCTTAGGCTCAAAGGGGTTGACTGGGGATATCATATTGGTAGGCTACAGAAGCTTTCAAAGTTCAAATTGGACCAAGGAGAGCCTACAATCATTTCTCAAGTCGAGCTACACTTAGAATTTTGCATAGACAAACATTTAGGGCAAGTTCTAGACTTATTGGCATGGGACTTGGACTTGCAATTCAATACCTCACCTCTCAAGCTGCTGGATTATTAAAGAGAACAGAGTCGAGGGCCCACAACAACCCTAGCTAAGATTGAAAATTACAAATGGCTCAAGGAAACCACTCGATGATTGTTTTAGTCAACTCAAGAGTCTAAAGGTCACAACTAGATAAGGCTGGCAAGTGGGCCGGTCCAGGCCCGGGACCGCGGGCCAAACGGCTAAACGGGCCAGGACCATTTGGTCCGGTTTTAGCGGGCCTGGTCCGGTCTCGTGGGCCGGTCCTATTATTTGGGCCCGCCAGGGCCCGGGACCGGCCCGGTCCCTTAGCGGGCCAAACGGTCCCAACGGCTATTTTTTTTTTTTTAAAAAAAACCGTTGGGCTGTCAAAAATAGCCGTTGGCTATTTATGAAATAGCAATTTAACCCCACCCAACTTTGTTTTAATCCCAAACTTTTTATAATTACACTTTTTTCCTATTTTCAACTATAAATACCCTATCATTATTTCATTTTTTCTTACAAAATCATCAATCTATCACAATCTCTCTCTAATTTACTTCTATAATTGCTACTATTGCTTACTTTATTGTTACAATTTGTGAAACAATTGTGAAGTTGGTGAATTGAAGTCTTCAACGATAATCAATTTCCAACAAGTTATTTGTCAATTCGATAAACTCGTTCCAACTCTTAAGTTTTAATATTATAATTTTGTTTATTTTATTTACTTTGCATGATTAATTAAGATGGCTTATTCCTTAAAAAATATGTTTAGTAAAAATAAGGAAAAATCGAAGAGTGGTGAATCTAGTGGCCAATATGTTCCTCCTCCACTTCCCCCGGCTCCCCGACTCAAACATGTTACCCGTCCTACACCTCCTATTCTTGATAGCGATAATAGTTTATTACAATTTACCGAGAGTCATTTTTGCCATAATATTGCACCCGGTGAACAATTAAACCATGAATATATGAATGCTCTTTATGGTAATCCAACTATTGATGAAAATGATGATGAAGAAATAGATTTTGATGAAACGCAACCGGATGATGATACACCCACTAGTCCTGCTCCTGAAGTTAACCCAACTAATAATAATCTAGATGATCCCCCGTCTGACCCTCCTATTAGTGCCCCTACTTTTTCTAGACAACCTTCTAAACGGGCAGAAACATCTCTTGTTTGGCAATTTTTTACTCAACTAAGAGAAAAAAATAGGGCTAAGTGTAAAACTTGTGGCAAAGAGTTAGTTTTTCAATATGTTGAAGTCGGGGGGGACGGGGGGGGGACAGAAAGTTTGACTAGACACATATTGCTACACCCTCAAGATAAAGCTAGATATTTTCGTATGAAAGCTTTGGCTGAGGGGACAAGTGCACCTAGTCAGGGTGACCTTAGTACCGGGTCAAATCAATTTCAACCGGGAATTAACATTGTTACCGGTGGTATTTTATATTATGATCCAAAAAAAGATCGAGAAGAATTGGCAAAAATGGTCACTGTTATGTGCTTACCCTATAGTTTTCCTTCTAACTCCCACTTTGTGCATTATATTAGAAAAATTTATAATCTTACTTATAAAGGTTTTCCTCGTACAACCGTAAAGAGTGATATTTATAAATATAAATATGAATATGAACAATATTTGCGCTATTTATTTACTCATATAAATTGTCGTCTTGCTATTACAACTGATATTGGTAGAAGTGGTAATGATTGTGATTACCTTACTATTACCAGTCATTGGATTGATGAGCATTGGATAATGCAAAAGCGCATTATTGCTTATAGAATAATTAATTCACGTCACACAGGGCAGTTTATTTCTAGCACGATTGCGGATATTTGTAGATATTTTTGCATTAGTGATAAAATAATGTCAGTTTCAATGGATAATGCTACTAGTAACACAAATGCTGTAGCCTTGCTTACCACTATACTAAGTCCTGTATTTAGTAACATTTTTCATGTTAGATGTATTTGTCATATTTACCATTTAATTGTGGGTGATGGTATGCGAATTTTAAATGTTGAAATTGAAAAGGTTAAAATGGCTTTTAATTGGCTTTTTTATTCAAACCGTAGAAGTAGACTTAGAGAATATTTTAAAAGATGCGATGAATTTGGCCTAAGAGAAAAAAAGGTTCCTAAACCTTGTCCAACTAGATGGAATTACATGTATGAAAGTTTAGTTGTTGCATATGAATATAGAAACCCCATAAACTCAACGTTTAATGCTCATGTAAGTGATGATGATGAGCACTTTACAAATGCGGATTGGGCTAATGTTAAAATGTTTGTAGATTTTTTAAAAAAATTCCATATTGCTACAAATGAATTTTCTGGGCAATATTATCCTACTATTTCTAACTGTTTAGTTTATATTGCAGAACTTGCAAATTTGTTTGATCATTTTTCAGAGAGTGGGGAAATTTATCAACTTGCTATTGATTCCATGAGAAAAAAGTTTAAAAAATATTTTTTTCCTATTCTCCCTATTTATGGTATTGCTGCATTGTTAAATCCTACTATGAAATTAGGAGGTCCTCAATTTTGGTATGAAACTGTTTATAATGGTTTAGCACTTGAAGATGAGGAGTTGTCTAAACTTCCGAACGCAATAGCCTCAATTAAAATAAATGTTCAAACTATTTATAATGCTTATCAAGTTGCATTAGATCATGCTAGACCAAATGTTCCAACTCCTTCTTCTTCTAGTTCTCAATCATCTAAAAGAACTGTGGGAGTAAGAGCACTTAGTACTTGGGCAGGGTTCAGGGGTTCTCAAGGTTCTAGTACTAGTGATTTTTCACAACTAAATGAGCTTGAAGTTTATTTGTCACAGGGAATTGAGGAAGTGAATCCCGACGGCTCCTTTAATATTTTGGAATGGTGGAAGGACAAAGAAAAACACTTTCCGATTCTTTCAAGGATGACCCGAGATATTTTAATTATTCAAGCTTCAACAGTGGCATCAGAGAGCGCTTTCAGTCAAGCAAGACTTCAACTCGGTGATTATAGAGTGTCTATGAGGGAGAGCTTGGAAAAATCAGTACTTTTCAGAGATTGGATCCGTTCAGAAAGAAGAAATTTTGGACTTGCTGAATCACAACCAGAGGTAGACGAAGCTTACGAAGAAATGCTAGCTGAACTTGCGGAGGATGATGCTTCTCCTGGAAGCGGTGATGACCAAGCTTCATTTCCGCCACCACCAACGGAAATTAATATGTAACTTGTATTTTGGCACATCTTGATTAGTTTCTTTTTCTTCTCAATGGTGGTATTAGCACCTTGTTGTGCTCATTCCATAGGGGGGAGGAAGACTAAGAAAGATATTGCCATGATTTTTAATGCTATAATAAAAATATAACGCATTGATTTGAATATCTCTTTACAATATTTTTGTCTTTTTATATATCTTAAGCTATACATATAGTATAATATAGTATAGTATAGTATAGTGTGTGTGTGTATATATATATATAAAGCTTATATTTATACTATACTATAGTCTATACTATATATACATCTCATAAGATATATAAGCTATATTCGATATACATATATATATAAGCTTATATATATACTATACTATACTATATATACATCTTAAGATATACTATATATACATAGTATACTAGATATATATATATATATATATATATAGTATAGTATAGTAGATATACATGTATATATAGTATATCTTAAGATGTATACTATCGAATATGGCTTATATACTATGTATATATAGTATAGTATAGTATAGTATATATATACTCTACTATATATACAACTTAAGATATATACTATATATACATAGTATACTAGATATACTAGATATATATAGTAGATATACATGTATATATAGTATATCTTAAGATGTATATATAGTATATACTATACTATACTATAATATATATACATCTTACTATATATATTATATATATCTTAAGATGTATACTATCGAATATGACTTATATACTATGTATATATAGTATAGTGTGTGTATATGTATATATATATATATATATATATATATATATATATCTTAAGATGTATATATAGTATATTTTAAGATGTATACTATCGAATATGACTTATAAACTATGTATATATATATATTATAGTATATATATAGTATATTATAGTATATATATACATCTTAAGATATATATATATATATATATATACACACACACACACACACACACACTATACTATATATACATAGTATATTCGATATACTCGATATACATATATATATAAGCTTATATATATATACTATACTATACTATATATACATCTTAAAATATATAATATACTATAATATATATACATCTTACTATATATAAGCTATATTCGATTTATATACTATATATACATCTTAAGATATACTATATATACATGTATATCTACTATACTATACTATATATATATCTAGTATATCTAGTATACTATGTATATATAGTATATCTTAAGATGTATATATAGTATAGTATAGTATATATAGTATATCTTAAGATGTATATATATCTTAAGATGTATATATAGTATAGTATATATAGTATATCTTAAGATGTATATATAGTATAGTATATATAGTATATCTTAAGATGTATATATAGTATATCGAATATAGTTTATATATCTTATTAGATGTATATATAGTATATACTATAGTATAGTATAAATATAAGCTTATATATATATATTTTTTTTATTTTTTTATTTTTTAAAAAACAAATTTCGGACGAGAATTAAAAAAATAGTAAAAGTAGAAATATAAAATTTAAAAGTAAAAATAAAAGTAGGTAGAAATTGTTTAATAAAAAAAGTAAAAAAAAGTGGAAATTTAAAAAAATAAAAGTAAAAGAATGTGAAAATTTAAAAAATAAAAAGTAAAATAAAGTTGGAATTAAAAAATAAAAGTAAGGGTATCTGATTTTGTTTTTAATAAAAGTAAAAGTAAGTGAAAATTAAAAAAAAAAAAGAAGTAAAATAAGTGGGAATTAAAAAAAAATTAAAAAAGTGGTATTTTAAATATATTAAAAGTAAAAAAAGTGAGAAATTAAAAAATAAAAGTAAAGGAAAGTGGGGAATTATTTTTTTAAAAAAATAAGAAAAATGGGAAGTGAAAATTCTTTTTAATTAAAAAATAAAAATAATCTGAAAAATTCGAAATTTTTTCTATAAATAGAAGAGAAATGTGAGGGAAAAAAGGGGGGGAGAGAAAGGAAAAAAGAGAGGGGAGGGAATTGAGAGAAATATTTTTGTTTATTCTACGCTAAGGGAATTTCTATTCGTGCCATTCTTTCTTCGGCTTTCTTTCAAAAAATCTAGCAATCCATCACCAAACTCTAACCCCGAAACCAACTGGAAACCAAGCTAAAAAGAACGACAAAAACGAGCCGAAAATCCAGCAAAACAGTCTCCTTTTGTACAGAAAACAACAGCTTCAAATTTGAGTCGTCGAGTTCGAGCTCCGTTTATCGATTTTGGTCGAGGCTCAATTTGCATCCTTGTCCATTATCCGAGCTTCAAAACACACTTGTAAAGGTCCATTTCTCCCATCATTGTTTTGTTAAGATATTGTGCTTGAATATATAATTTGATCTTATTTAGCTTCATGAAGATTGAATTTTTTTTTCTATATTAATTGTTAGGTCTCATTAGCTTTGTTAAATGTTGTTACTTTCTTGTTTGATTAACATGAAGATTTATGAAAAATATGATTTTTGGGTACGTAGTGAATGTTTGAACTTTGGGGATAAAATCCATGTCTCCTAGTTGAAATTGAAAAATGAGGTTTGGACTTTTAAAAAAAAAAAGATAATTGGGCCCGGTGGTTGGGCTTTGCTTAATGAAACATGTACTACTGCAATTAACTAATGGATAGTGGAGTAGGGCATACTCATTAATTGGCTTTTAAAAGTCAATTGTGCTATGATCAATTTTAAGTTATCTGGGCCAGAATAATTAAGAGCAAAAGCTGATCCTTTTCCACAATTGATTTCATAATTCATGGCCTCACTAATCTCAAATTTTAGGAGAATAAATAATATCTGAACCTCGTAGCTTGTTTTAGGCATGATTAATAATAAATCATCGTGACTATGGGTATGGTTCCCGTGGCATAGTCACGATATGTAAACCCCAACTCAAGTGCGCGTTTCACGCGACTTGACTTCAACTTCGAATAGTTATAAAAATAAGCATGTTGTAAATTGCGGGTGCGTTTCACGTGACACGATTCGCAATATGTATAAAGACAAATGAGTGTGCGACATCGCGACTTGTTCAAATAAGTTCCATAAATAATTAAAAGCGGTTGAAAGTTTAAAATGCATAATAGGTTTTAAGCATGTATTAAATAAGATAATTAGGCCAATCATTAATAGTTGAGCGACCGTGCTAAAACTACGGAATTCGGGAGTGCCTCACACCTTCTCCCGGGTTAACAGAATTTCTTACCCAGTCTTTTGTGTTCGCGGACCATAAATAGAGTCAGTTTCCTTGATTTGGGATTTTAAAACAAATCGGTGACTTGAGACACCATAACTTATTCCAAGTGGCGACTCTGAATTAAATAAATAATCTCATTTCGATTAATGTCACTTTAATTGAAAAAATTCCCTACCCCTACCCCTACCCTCTCGGAAAAAAGGAGGTGTGACAGCTCTGACGACTCTGCTGGGGAAACGAACCCAGAACTTCTG
>NC_134096.1:111116197-111131197 GCF_000715075.1 Nicotiana tabacum | reverse complement strand
TTGGACTCGTAATTGAATGGGTTATCGGATTTCATAACTTTCATCAGATTCCGTGACATGGGCCCCACGGACAAACTTTTAATTAGTTTTGGAATTTTTATTGAAAATGTAGTAATTTCTTATAGAATTGATTCCTATAAATTTTAGTGATTGTATCGAATTATTTTTGGTTAGATTCGAGCCAATCAAAGTTGGATAATCGAAGAAAAGGCCTACTAGTGGATTAAATTGGAGCAAGACGAGGTAAGTCTCTTGTCTAATCTTGTGAGGGGGAAATTACCTCATAGGTGATTAAGATTAAACAATTGTTGCTAAATTGTGGGGGCTACGTACGCACGAGGTGACGAGAGTCCGTGCGTAGCTACTATTAATGCTAAAGTCCGGGTAGTTTAGGACTCAAAGCATGCCTTACTTGTGTAAATTGTATTCTTTGATTAATTAATATTAATTGATATATATGAATATATTGTGAATTGTTAGATAAAGATATTAAAGGATGGAAATCTCATATGCTTAATTTTTGTTTAAATCAATTAATTGTTAAAAGAAATTATTCTCCTCCCAAATTTATCTTATAATAAATATACTCTCCTTCCGGAGGCACATAAGAAAATGTCCTCCTTTCTTGTGGAGCGGGCCGAATGCCTCGGCAGGATAGATGCATCTATGGATCGCGCCGCACGTCCCTCAGCAGTGTACATGATACTCTGGATTGGGTCGTATGACCTCAACAAAAATCGTACTTAATAATAATAACTACACGATACTTTGATAGTTTATTGCGGCTTGTAAAGCTAATTGATAAATTGGAAATTTATTGGAATTGAAGGAATTTAATTAATATATTGAGAATTATTGCATTTGAGGGAATTTAATTATTTCTACTGGTTAAATAAATTGAGAATTGTTGCATTTGACTTTGTGAATCATGCTGAGTTAAATAAATTTTTATTATTCTATTTAATTTTGTTGACACTTAGTGAGCATCAAGGTCGACCATCTCGTCTCTACCACTTCGAGATTAGTCTTGATACTTACTGGGTACACGTTATTTACGTACTCATACTACACTTACTGCACTTTTTGTGCAGGATCTGAGACAGGCACTAGCAGAGGACCTATCATCGCACATCCACGTTATCCAGAGGCATAGTGGTGAGCTACCTTTCTGAGCCGTTCTGTAGCTACCGGTGCATCTTCTTGCATTTTATTCTGTCTATTTTTATTTCAGACAGTATTGGGAGTTTTGTATAATATACTAGATGCTCATACACTTGTGACACCAGGTCTTGGCACACACATTGGTAGAATTTGGAATTGTATTATTTTCTTGGATTTAAGTTAATCAGTATCTTTTCAAATTTTTTTAATATTTCTAGAAAAATAATAAAATTACTTAGAAAATTATTCTGAAAATAATTGATATATGTTTAATTTATTTGTTGGCTTGCCTAGCTATAATGTTGGGCGCCATCACGACCTATAGGTGAAATTGGGTCGTGACAACATGGTATTAGAGCACTTGGTTCACGTAGGTCTCACAAGTTATGAGCAGACCTAATAGAGTCTTGCGGATCGGTACAGAGACATCTGTACTTATCTTCGAGAGGCTATAGGGTGTTAGGAAACTACCTTTCTTCATATTCCACCGTGCAATTGATATAGTACTAAATATCCTTCTCTTATTCTCTCACAGATGGTGAGAACACGCTCTAATGAGGTTCCAGACCAGGGAAGAGCTACTCCCCCAGTTGCTAGAGGCCGAGGCAGAGGCCGAGGGAGGGCTCTAGCCCGTGGTAGAGGGCGAGGACGTCCCAGGACTATTCTAGTTATGCCGCCAGTGGGTCCAGCAGAGGACCCCCATTGTTGAGAAACAGGATGAGGTAGCTGTGGCAGAGCCAGCTCTGGTGGATTTCACATCTGCACTGGGATTCCAGGATGTTATGGGCCGTATGTTGCGGTTCATGGACAATATGACTCAGACCGGTTCATTCCGGCAGACCCAGCCACATCTCAGGCGGGCGGGGGAGCACAGACCCCTACCGAGTAGGCTCATGGGCAGGCAGTTGCTGTATATCAGACCCAGGGTGCACTACCCGTGGGTGGAGCCCAGCCAGTGGCAGTAGCTATACCTGAGCCCAGGCCAGCTGCAGCCGTTGATCCGCAGAAACTATTGGACAGATCGACTAGACTACATCCTCCTGTCTTTGGGGGTGAGCGACATGAAGATCCCCAGGATTTCATTGATAGGTGCAAGGATAGATTATACAACATGAGGATATTGGAGTCTCATGGGGTAGACTTTGCTACTTTCCAGCTAGAGGGCAGAGCCCGTAGATGGTGGCAGTCTTATGTTCTTGGCAGACCAGCAGATTATTCTCCCATGACTTGGGACAGGTTTACCCGTATTTTCCTGGACAGGTATATTCCACCCTCTCAGAGGGAAGAGTTGAGGTTTTAGTTTGAGCAGCTCCAGTAGGGTTAGATGTCAGTGACCGATTATGAGGCTAGGTTCTCTGAGTTATCTCGCCATGCACTTATGATACTCCCTACTGAGGCGGAGAGAGTGCAGAGGTTTGTTGCGGATTTACATACTGGCATTCAAGCCACTATGTCTAGAGAAGTTAAGATGGGCACTTCTTATGAGCTAGTCGTAGAGATAGCCCACAGGATTGAGGGTATACATCAGCGGAGCCGAGAGCAGGTTATGAGAGATAAGCGGTTTAGATATTCTGGAGAGTTTAGAGGTGCTCTGTCTGGGGGAAGAGGTCAGTTCGTGAGAGGGCAGTCTAGCAGGCCCCCATATCCAGCACCACCGCCTCCTCGAGGTGCTCCAGTGCGACCTAATATCAGTGCTATACCAGAGAGTTCTTATCGCCCACCAGCTATTCAGGGTACTACCAGTGGGTATTCAGGTCCCTAGGGCTAGATACTTAGTCAGCAGCCCATCGCACCAAAGAGTTGTTACGAGTGCGGGGATCCCAGTCACATACGGAGATGCTGCCCCAGACTTCGGGGTAAACTAGTGCAACAGGGTCAGCAGCCTATGATTACCGGACCAGTTGCTCCACCAGTTGTCCGACCACCAAGAGGGGGAGGACAGGTGGGTAGGGACCGTCCTAGAGGTGGAGGTCAGCCAGGCGGAGGCCAGCCAGGTGGTGCTCCAGCTCGGTTCTATGCTTTTCCGGCTAGACCAGATGCAGAGGCCTCAGATGCCGTGATTATATGTATTATTTCTGTTTGTATTAAAGATGCCTCAGTATTATTTGATCCGGGATCTACGTATTCATGTCATCTCTATTTGCTCCATTCCTGGGTGTTTCTCGTGAGTCCTTGAATACTCCTGTTTATGTGTCCACTCTTGTGGGCGAATTTGTTATTGTGAACCGGATCTACCGGTCTTGTATTATTACATTTATGGTTATGAAACTAGAGCAGATCTCCTATTGCTTGAGATGACCGATTTTGAAATTATTCTGGGCATGGACTTGTTATCTCCATATCATGCTATTCTAGATTGTCATGCCAAGACTGTTACCTTGGCTATTACCAGCATTGCCTAAGCTAGAGTGTAAAGGTTTGTCTGTTAGTTCATTTAATCGAGTTATTTCTTTTATGAAGGCTCAACACCTGGTTGAGAATGGTTATTTGGCTTATCTAGCCTATGTTCGGGATACTACTGTAGAGACTCTGACTATTGATTCAGTGCTTGTAGTTTGGGAGTTCTCCGATGTATTTCCTTCATATCTTCCAGGTATGCCACCTAATCGTGATATTGATTTATGTATTGACTTTACTCCAGATACCCAGCCTATATCTATCCCACCGTATCATATGGCTCCGAAAGAATAGAAAGAACAACTTAGGGAGTTACTAGCCAAAGGGTTCGTTAGACCGAGTGTATCGCCTTGGGGTGCACCGGTATTATTTGTGAAGAAGAAGGATGGAACAATGCGGATGTGTATTGATTATCGCCAACTGAACAAAGTCACTATTAAGAACAAGTACCTGTTTTAGCGTATTGATGATCTATTTGACCATTGCAAGGTGCTAGGGTGTTCTCTAAGATCGACTTGAGGTCGGGGTACCATCAGTTGAAGATTCAGGATTCAGATGTTCCGAAGACTGCTTTTTGGACTAGATATGGCCATTATGAGTTTTTGGTGATGTCCTTCGGTTTAACTAATGCCCCGGCAGCGTTTATGGATTTGATGAATAGGGTATTCAGACCATATATTGATTCGTTTGTCATTGTCTTCATTGATGACATCTTGATCTACTCATGCAGTAAGAAGGAGCACGAGCAGAATGTGAGAGTGGTGCTTCAGACGTTGCGGGAACAAAAGCTATATGCTAAGTTTTCTAAATGTGAGTTTTGGCTAGAGTCTGTAGTATTTTTGGGGCATATTGTCTCAGGCGAGGGTATTAAAGTTGATCCCAAAAAGATTGAGGCAGTTCAGAATTGGAATCGTCCCACTTCGGCGAATGAGATCAAGAGTTTTTTGGGTTTAGCAAGTTATTATCGTCGGTTCGTGAAGTGTTTTTCATCTATTGCAGCACCTTTGACCAAATTAACCCAGAAGGGTGCTCCGTTCCGATGGTCCAATGATTATGAGGTGAGCATTCAGAAGCTCAAGACAGCATTGACTACAACACCAGTGTTAGTGTTGCCTTCTGGTTCGGGGATGTATACAGTATATTGTGACGCTTCACGTGTTGGTTTGGGTTGCGTATTAATTTAGGAAGGGCGAGTTATAGCATATGCTTCACGTCTGCTGAAGCCCTATGAGAAGAATTATCCAGTGCATGATTTGGAGTTAGCTGCGATTGTTCATGCTCTTAAGATTTGGAGGCATTATCTTTATGGGGTGTCTTGTGAAGTTTACACTGATCATCACAGTTTGCAGCATTTGTTCAAGCAGAGGGACCTAAATTTGAGGCAGCGTAGATGACTGGAATTACTGAAAGATTATGATATTACTATGCTATATCATCCGGGCAAAGCAAATATGGTTGCAGATGCCTTGAGTATAAAGGAGGAGAGTATGGGTAGTTTGGCTTTTATTTCAGCAGAAGAGAGGCTATTAGCTTTGGATATTCAATCCTTGGTTAACCGACTTGTGAGGTTGGACATTTCAGAGCCCAGCCGAGTTCTTGCATGTGTTGTAGCTCAGTCTTCACTATTTGACCAGATCAAGGCTCGCCAGTATGATGATCCACACTTAATGGTTCTTCGAGAAACGGTACTACGGGGTGGTGCCAAGGAAGTTATTATTGGAGCGGATGGTGTTCTGTGACTCCAGGATCATCTATGTGTTCCTAATGTGGATGGACTGAGGAAAAAGATCCTAGAGGAGGCACACAGTTCCTCGGTATTCTATTCATCCAGGTGCTACGAAGATATATCATGACCTGAGGCAGCATTATTGGTGGCGACGAATGAAAAAGGACATAGTTGAGTATGTAGCTAGGTGTCTAAATTGCCAGCAACTTAAATATGAGCACCAGAGGCCAGGTGGCCTACTTCAGTAGATGACTATACTAGAGTGGAAATGGGAACGCATCACTATGGACATTGTAGTTGGGTTGCCGCGGACCTTGTGGAAGTTTGATGCAGTTTGGGTCATTGTCGATAGGTTGACCAAGTCGGCACATTTCATTTCGGTTGTGTCTATGTATACTTCAGAGAGATTGGCCGAGATTTATTTTCCGGAGATAGTTCGGTTTCACGGTGTGCCAATTTCCATCATATCAGATAGAGGCCCTCAGTTTACTTCACATTTCTGGAGAGCAGTACAGGGTGAATTGGGGACCCGTGTAGAGCTCAACACAACCTTTCATCCGCAGACCGATGGGCAGTCAGAGCGGACAATTCAGATTTTGGAGGATATGCTCACGGCATGTGTGATTGACTTTGGAGGTCAGTGGGATCATTTCTTTCCTTTGGTCGAGTTTGCTTGTAATAACAGTTACCAATCCAGTATCGAGATGGCTCCATTTGAGGCTTTATATGGTCGGCGATGTCGTTCGCCCATCGGGTGGTTTGAGCCCGATGAGGCTAAGTAATATGGTATTGATTTGGTGAAGGATACCTTGGAAAAAGTAAAGTTGATTCAGGAGTGACTACGTATAGCGCAGTCCAGACAGAAGAGTTACGCAGATCAGAAAGCGCGTGACTTATCCTTTATGATGGGTGAAAAAGTTCTCTTGAAGGTTTCGCCGATAAAGGGAATTATGAGATTCGGGAAGAAGGTCAAGTTGAGCCCAAGGTTTATAGGTGCATTTAAGGTATTGAGACGAGTTGGGGAAGTTGCTTATGAGGTTGCATTACCTCCCAGCCTATCAGGAGTTCATCCGGTTTTCCATGTATCTATGCTCCGGAAGTATCATGCCGACCTATCACATGTGTTAGACTTCAGCACTGTTCAACTAGATAATAGTTTGGGCTATGAAGAAGAACCAGTTGCCATTGTTGATAAACATGTTCGCCAGTTGAGGTCCAAGAGGATTTCTGCAGTAAAAGGTCCAACCAAATGAGGAAGCGATCCACACTTATTCAGCACTCCAGATACAATTCTAAACACGTTCGAGGACGAACGTTTTTTTAAGAGGTTGAGAATGTAATGACCCAACTGGTCATTTTGACATTTAGAACCCCATTACCTAAAATAAAACTTCCCATATGTGCTTTTATTAATTTATAACTTGCGGCGATGGTTGTTTCGGGATTTGGAAGTGTTTGGGACTTCGGTCAACATTTTAAGAAAACGACCCCGGAATAGAATTTTGATGATTCCAACAACTCCGTATGGTGATTTTAGACTTAGGAGCGTGTTCGGAATTTTATTTGGAAGTCCGTAGTTAAATTAGGATTGAAATGGCTAAAACAAGAATTTAAGTTTAAAAGTTTGATCGGGAGTTGACTTTTTGAAATCGGATTCGGAATCCAGTTCCGAAAATTTTTATAGCTCCGTTATGTCATTTATGACTTGTGTGCAAAATTTGAGGTCAATCGGACTTGATTTGATAGGTTTTGACATCGAATGTAGAAGTTGAAAATTCTAAGTTTCATTAATCTTGAATTGGAGCATGATTCGTGGTTTTAGCGTCGTTTTATGTGATTTGAGGTTTCAAATAAGTTCATACTATGTTTTAGGACTTGTTGGTATATTTGGTTGAGGTCCCGAGGGCCTCGGGTGAGTTTCAGATGGTTAACGGATCAAAAGTTGGACTTAAAACGCTGCGGCAATTTTTCTCTTCTGCTGGATATTCTGGGCTGTGATCGAGCCCAGATATCGAGCCCAGGGTTGATGGCCAGGGTCAAAGCGAGAGACGAGGCTCAGGATCGATGCCATGATTGAGGCCATTATTGAAGGCCCAGGCTCGATACCATGATCGAGGCCATGATTGAAGGCCCAGGCTCGATGCCATGATAGAGGCCATGATCGAAGGCCGAGGCTCGATGCCATGATCGAGGCCATGTTAGAAGGCCCAGGCTCGATGCCATGATCAAGGCCATGCTCGATGCCATGATCAAGGCCATGATCGAAGGACCGGGCTCGATGCCATAATCGAGGGCATGACCGAGGTCCAGGCTCGAGGGCCATGATCGAAGCCACGATCGAGGCCCAGTTCTGAAGGCTGCCTGGGTAGATTTATAAAAGAGGGCATTCGTCCTATTCGCCATTTTTAACAAATTGGAGCTTGAGCAGAGGCGAATTTTGATAGATTTTTAAGGAAAGGCATTGGGGTAAGTGATTCTAACTCGCATTTGGTCAATATACACGAATATATCATTATTTTCACCATTTAATTAGTGTTTTGAGATTGAAATTTGGGAAAGTTTTAGAAATCTCATAGAAACGAATTTTTGAGATTTCGGTATCGATTCAGAGTTGGATTTGAGTGAAACTGGTATGGTTGGACTCGTAATTGAATGGGTTGTCGGATTTAGTAAATTTTGCCAGATTCCAAGACATGGGCCCCACGGACGAATTTTTAATTAATTTCGGAATTTTTATTAAAAATGTAGTTTTTTCTTATAGAATTGATTCCTAAAACTTTTAGTGATTGTATCGAATTATTTTTAGTTAGATTCGAGCCAATCAAAGTTGGATAATCGAAGAAAAGACCTACTAGTGGATTAAATTGGAGCAAGACGAGGATAAGTCTCTTGTCTAATTTTGTGAGGGAAAAATTACCCCATAGGTAATTAAAGTAATAATTGTTGCTAATTGTGGGGGCTACGTACGCACGAGGTGACGAGAGTCCGTGCGTAGCTACTATTAATGCTAAAGTCCGGGTAGTTTAGGACTCAAAGCATGAATTACTTGTGTAAATTATATTCTTTGTTTAATTAATATTAATTGATATATATGAATATATATTGTGAATTGTTAGATAAAGATATATATATATATATATATATATATTGTGAATTGTTAGATAAAAATATTAAAGGAGAAAAATCTTATATGCTTGATTTTCTGTTTAAATTAATTAATTGTTAAGAGAAATTGTTCTTCCTCCTGAATTTATCTTATAATAAATATACTCACCTTCCAGAGGTACATAAGAAAATGTCCGCCTCGTCAGGATAGATGTATCTATGGATCGCGCCGCACGTCCCTCGGCAGTGTACACGACACTCTGGATCGGGTCGTACGTCCTCGGCAGAAATCGTGCTTAATAATAATAATTACACGATACTTTGATAATTTATTTCAGCTCGTGAAGCTAATTGATTAATTAGAAATTTATTGGAATTGAAGGAATTTAATTAATATATTGAGAATTATTGCATTTGAGGGAATTTAATTATTTCTATTGGTTAAATAAAATTATTGTTGACTTTGTGAATCATGCTGAGTTAAATAAATTTTGTTTTATTCTATTTAATTTTGTTGACCTTTAGTGAGTGTCAAGGTCGACCATCTCGTCTCTACCACTTCGATATTAGGCTTGATACTTACTGGGTACACGTTATTTGCGTACTCAAACTATATTTGCTGCACTTTTTGTGCAGGATCTGAGGCAGGCACTAGTGGAGGACCTATCATCGCACATCCATGTTATCCAGAGGTGTAGTGGTGAGCTGCCTGTCTGAGCCGTTCTACAGCTTCCAGTTCCTCTTCTTGCATTTTATTCTGTCTATTTTTATTTCCGACAATATTGGGAGTTTTGTATAATCTACTAAATGCTCATACACTTGTGACACTAGGTGTTGGCACATACGTTAGTAGAATTTGGAATTGTATTATTTTCTTGGATTTAAGTGAATCAGTATCTTTTCAAATTTCTTTAACATTTCTAGAAAACTAATAAAATTACTTAGAAAATTATTCTGAAAATAATTGATATGTGCTTAATTTATTTGTTGGCTTGCCTAGCTGTAGTGTTGGGCGCCATCACGACCTATAGGTGAAATTGGGTCGTGATAATAGTGGAATCGTATTAAATAAAGAGTATGTTATTATTTTAGATTTAACCAATTTGATGAATTGCTCCTAAAGGTTGACATCAAACTAGTGCTAGTTCACCTCAAACTAGTGCTAGTTGATGAGGGTTACTTCGAAAATAAAAAAGTAAAGTCAAATTTCTCTGGAGTATTATCTCAATTCCAATAAAATGCAATCAGGTAAAGTATGACTTAGCGATCAGAACATATATGGATAGAACTTATAACGGGGTCTCGAAAAATAAGTAATTTCTGCTGGGCCTTTATCCTTTTTTAGGTTCATTAGGCTTCTTATTAGTTGGAACTTCCAGTTATCTTGGTAGAAATTTGATATCTTTTTTTCCACCTCAACAAATTATTTTTTCCACAAGGAATCATGATGTCTTTCTATGGAATTGCGGGTCACTTTATTAGCTCTTATTTGTGGTGCACAATTTTCTGGAACGTAGGTAGTGGTTATGATCGATTCGATAGAAAGGAAGGAATAGTCTGTATTTTTCGTTGGGGATTTCCAGGAAAAAATCATCGCATATTCCTCCGATTCCTTATAAACGATATTCAGTCTGTTAGAATAGAAGTTAAAGAGGGTATTTATGCTCGTCGTGTTCTTTATATGGAGATCTGATGCCAGGTCCATTCCCTTGACTCGAACTGATGAGAATTTGACTCCACGAGAAATTGAACAAAAGGCTGTTGAATTAGCCTATTTCTTGCGTGTACCAATTGAAGTATTTTGAGAAATTGAGATATCATTATCACGAAATAATATTCTGAATTTCTTCATTCGAAGTGAATTCTTAGCTTTTTTCTTGATTCTTTTTAGATTCAAAGACTAACCACAAAACCACAAAGAAAATAGATTCATTAGTCTGATACATTGTATAAAACTCACGTGTGTAAGAAATATTCGATCACATAGAGTATACGAATAGGTTGATTAACAATTCACAGATGAAAAAATGGCAAAAAAGAAAGCATTCACTCCTCTTTTCTATCTTGCATCTATAGTATTTTTGCCCAGGTGGATTTTTTTCTCAGTTAATAAATGTCTGGAATCTTGGGTTACTAATTGGTGGAATACTGGGCAATCCGAAATCTTTTTGAATAATATTCAAGAAAAGAGTCTTCTAGAAAAATTAATAGAATTAGAGGAACTCCTCTTCTTGGACGAAATGATCAAGGAATACTCGGAAACACATCTCGAAGAGTTTGGGATAGGAATCCATAAAGAAACGATCCAATTAATTAAGATACAAAATGAGAATCGTATCCATACGATTTTGTACTTCTCGACAAATATCATTTGTTTTATTATTCTAAGCGGGTATTCAATTTTGAGTAATGAAAAACTTGTTATTCTTAACTCTTGAGCTCAGGAATTCCTATATAACTTAGGTGATATAGTAAAAGCTTTTTCTATTCTTTTATTAACTGATTTGTGTATCGGATTCCATTCACCCCACGGTTGGGAATTAATGATTGGCTCTATTTATAAAGATTTTGGATTTGTTCATAATAATCAAATTATATATGGTCTTGTTTCCACTTTACCAGTCATTCTCGATACATTTTTTAAATATTGGATTTTCCGTTATTTAAATCGTTTGTCTCTGTCACTTGTAGTTATTTATCATTCAATGAATGACTGATAAAAGATCTACTGATATTAATCTAATCCAATTAGAATGCTTGGTACTTTGTAGTTGTACATAAACAAAGTATTGAAAATCGTATTTACTCTTTCTATTTCTAACCAACGAGGAGATTCATCCTATATTATTCCTATATTATTCCAGCAAATAGCAGAATCATGGATAGGGAACTATACCAGCGACCTAGGGAATTTATTATAGAAATTTTCGCGATTAATGATTGGACCATGCAAACTAGAAATTCTTTTTCTTGGCTAAAGAAACAGATTACTCGATCTATTTTCGTATCGCTCATGATATATATCTTAACTCGGACATACATTTCAAGTGCATATCCCATTTTTACACAGCAGGGTTATGAAAATCCATGAGAAGCGACTGGGCGTATTGTATGTGCCAATTGCCATTTAGCTAATAAGCCCGTGGAGATTGAGGTTCCACAAGCGGTACTTTCCGATACTGTATTTGAAGCAGTTGTTCGAATTCCTTATGATATGCAACTGAAACAAGTTCTTGCTAATTGTAAAGGGGTGGGGGAGGGGGAGTTGAACGTGGGGGTTGTTCTTATTTTACTGGAGGGGTTTGAATTAGCTCCTCCGGATCGTATTTCTCCCGAAATGAAAGAAAAGATTGGCAATTTGTCTTTTCAGAGCTATCGCCCCAATAAAAAAAATATTCTTGTGATAGGCCATGTCCCTGGTAAAAAATATAGTGAAATAACCTTCCCAATTCTTCCCTGGACCCTGCTACTAAGAAGGATGTTTACTTCTTAAAATATCCTATATACCTAGGCGGGAACAGGGGAAGGGGTCAGATTTATCCCGACGGTAGCAAGAGTAACAATACTATTTATAATGCTACAGCAGTAGGTATAGTAAGCAAAATCATACGAAAAGAAAAAGGTGGATATGAGATAACCATAACGGATGCGTCGGATGGACGTCAAGTGGTTGATATTATCCCTCCCGGACCAGAACTTCTTGTTTTCGAGGGCGATTCTATCAAATTTGGTCAACCATTAACGAGTAATCCTAATGTAGGCGGATTTGTTCAGGGAGATGCAGAAATAGTTCTTCTTGGCATCTGTTATTTTGGCACAAATCTTTTTGGTTCTTAAAAAGAAACAGTTCGAGAAGGTTCAATTGGCCGAAATAAATTTCTAGATTCGCAGATTTGTCGACATCAAGTTCGTAAAAAGAACCAAATTCTTGTTGGCGATTATTTATGATCAAAAAAATGAAATTCTGAAAACTTCTTTGTCTTATTTATACTCTTCTTCAAAGAGTATGTAATGGACTATGTTACTATTGACAGATTTCAATGCCATAAGGCGTATCAATAGTTTTTTATTCTAAATAGAAAGAAAGTCAAATTTATCTAAATACTAGACATAAGGAAGCAGGGGATAAATGCGGGGAACAAAAAATTCTAGGAGGGATTATTTGTCTTCCTAGTATTCGACACAAGAAAGAAGTGTAGAAAATCCTTTTTTCTTGTGTCGAAACGAAAGAGTAATGATTCTTGATCCTGTTTGTTAAAAATTCCTAGTCTTGGTTTCGATTTTTCCAGATGTATCATAAATTCTTTATGTATAATATACTAAGTGGTGGACAAACAAAACAAAAAAAGAGAGGAAATTTTATTAATTAATTAAGACTTCTTCAATCAACTTATCTAGTACAAAATTTAATTATGAAATATGAAAACAATAAAAAATAAATAGAGTAATGTAATAGAGAAAGTAAGGTTCTACATTAGATTAGTATAGAAAGGATTTGCACGATATCTAATATATTATAGCAGCCAAGAAATTGAGTGATTCCTTCTTTCTTTCAACTTTGAAAGTACCGATAGATACTATCATAGAAAGAAAAAAGAGGTGGTCCGAATAGTGAATTTTTCAAAAACATGATCAGAAAAATGAGAAAAATAGAGTTTTTGAAAAGAAAAATAAATCCATTTTATCATTTAGACGAAAAAAATATTATGATTCTTAAGAACTCAACGAGCCCTTCCCTTTCGAATCAAACAAACAAAGAAGGGAATCCCGTTGAGTTCTTACGCTTTCATGTTGACGACTCAATTCATTCGATTACTACAGGGATGAACCCAATCCGGAATATGAACCATAAAAGAAAATACCTATTAAACTTACTACAAGAATACCAACTACAATACCTATTATCCAAAGAGGAATCCTTTCAGTAGTATCAGCCATTTACCCCACTTCCCTCCAGATTTCATCAAGTGGTCATGCTAGAGACATAAACAGTCATGGATAATTAAATTATGAGATCCTTCCGAATGAGCTAAGAGAATCTTAGTTATTCTCTTTCGTTTTCTTAATTGAAGAAATAATTGGAAAATAAAACAGCAAGTACAAAAATGAGTAATAACCCCCAGTAGAGACTGGTACGATTCAATTCAACATTTTGTTCGTTCGGGTTTGATTGTGTCGTAGCTCTATAATTCGGATTAAGTTTATCGTTGGATGAACTGCATTGCTGATATTGATCCCAAAAAAAGACGGTAGGTACAGCTAGGCCGTGAACAGCCAACCATCGTACTGTAAAAATTGGATAGGTTCGATCTATAGTCATTAGGGCCTCCTAAAATGATCTACTAAATTCATCGAGTTGTTCTAAAGGATCAAAACGGCCAGTTATTAATGGAATTCCTTGTCAGCTCTCTGTAAAATACTCGTTTGGCCGAGGGCTTCCAAACACATCGTAAGCTAAACCGATGCTGACAAATAACCAACCCGCAATGAATATGGAAGGTATAGTAATGCTATGAATGACTCAGTATCGAATACTGGTAATAATATCAGCAAACAAACGTTTTCCTGTGCTTCCAGACATGTTGAGCTCCACATATTATTGTACAGTCAAAGAAGATCGATTCCGTAAAAGATGAGATCAGTAAATGACAATTCACTGAAATTTCATCTTTGTGAGATCGTCAATATTGTACCGAGGGTGTGTTTAGAGTATACTGAATCAGTATAGCTATCATTCTTCTGATACAGCAACACAATTTGAAATAGTATCAAAAGTAAGTACTAAATATTTTCTTTTTTTCTTTACTTGTTGATGTAAAATCATCTTCCATTCAATAGAAAATTCTTTCAATTCAACGAAAGAGATTCTCATATTCACACAATTTAAGTAGATGCGAGATATAGAAATTTGCTTTTCGTAATTGTGGAAGCAGTTTTGTTATTGGAATCCTTTTTTTAAAGAAGAAGTTAATGGTCGAGTAAGAAATAAGAGTAGTAGATCATATTCGATGAAATAAAAAATAGAATAATTGGAATCCATAGTTGTGATGCATTATTGTGGATCTCGATCCAAAGGTTCTTTCTTTATCTAGGTACAAGGATAGGGCAGTAGGGAAAGATAAAATGTGGAACCTAATAGAAATTGCTATTTTTTTCTGCAGTACCTCGATGTGACATGAGCGTGAAAGGGGTTCAAGAATCAGTTTTCTTTTTATAAGGGCTAAAATAACTTATTTTGGCTTTTTTTACCCCATATTGTAGGGTGGATCTTGAAAGATATGAAAGATCTCCCTCCAAGCCGTACATACAACTTTCATCGAACACAGCTTTCCGCAGAATTCTATATGTATCTATGAGATCAAGTATGGAATTCTGTTTACTCACTTTAAATTGAGTATTCATTTCCCTCCCTTTCCTACTAGGATTGGAAATCCTGTATTTTACATATCCATACGATTGAGTCCTTGGGTTTCCGAAATAGTGTAAAACGAAGTGCTTCGAATCATTGCTATTTGACTTGGACCTGTTCTAAAAAAGTCGAGGTATTTCGAATTGTTTGTTGACACGTACAAAGTCAGGGAAAACCTCTGAAATTATTTCAATATTGAACC
>NC_134096.1:111058697-111108697 GCF_000715075.1 Nicotiana tabacum | reverse complement strand
GTTAGGCTCGATTTCGATTCATACTGAAAAATAGGTAAATAGTTGATAGCAAATGGGGTCAAGCTAAAGGTAGAGCTTGAATTGGATTTTCCAGTTGGAAATTCGTCAGAAAAGTTGTACCTTGACAAGCCCCACGATGCTTCTGGCAGCCATCATCGCAGGGACGAAGAGATTCCCAAGACCATAACTATAGACTCATTTTGCACCAGCCCACTAGCAAAATAAAAGGTAAGAAACTTCTTTGACTAGTATAGTATTGGGAACATGCCTAGAAGAGGATTTTAGAATTCCAGAGGCGCGCAAACAAAGCCATGCTTACTTCATCTTAACTTCATGATTATACACATGTTGGACTGTCTATCCTTCCTTGCTTTTGATTAGATGGATTATATCATCCAAGAGCTTAAACTAAGAGGCCAATACTTCAAGGAACGAACTTGCAGGCCTTATCTTATACCTTACCTAAACTAAAAAGCTAACGAGAATTACGATTCCATGCCTTAAGGCTGACTGACGGTTCCCTCTTTCCTGGTCTCCATTACCCTTCTTCCGAAAATTCTTTTTCATAGCTTTGAGCTCATCAAGTGGAATAATTAATTACGTTTAACAATCTTCAGCAACTTTAAGGTAAAGATGACATTTGCATGATCTAAGGCCTTCACTGCAAAAGGCTGTTGGAAGTCTCGTTCTCGATCATGGAGCAAATTACTTCTGTCTTAAGATCTGCAATCTGGCACATGAGGCGAATCTTGCCCATAGCTTTCTGAGACTCAGCGTTGTACCCCAGGTCTTAATGTTGTTCAGCTTCCTGGTAGAAATCCCGAGCTTCCTTACAGGTTTTAGGGGTATAACATTTATAGGTGACCCCGGATCTAATTGCACTTGTCGGATTTTTACTTCACCAATATATCCTGAAAGGTACAGTGGACGATTATGGTGAAGGTCCCCTAGCAACAAATAAGTCTTCTCGATAAAATGTGAGATCTGGCTCCTCCGCCTTCATCTTCTCTTGTATGCCTCGGTTCTCTTCTTGAGGTACATCATTCACCTCTATCTGGTGTACATGGGGTGCATACTTATCAGCTTCTGATAGAGCCTTGACACTTGTCGGATGTCAGGTGACAACCTCAACAAGGTAATTCTAGCTGGTACATTAGCTAGTTGTGCTAACAAATTATAATCGAAAGGCTCATCTTAGACACGACTCATAGACAACCCCTAGGACAGACTTGCTCTGATACCAAGTTTGTCACGACCCAACTGGAGGGTCATGACTAGCACCCGGGCCATACTTGCCGAGCACCAACGTATATTTTATCTAACCTTCCTTATTATCTTTAAGGGCCGACAAGATCAATATAAATAGTAGACATGAATCATGAACATCCAACAATGAAAGATAATGTCATGAACATACATAACATGGGACGACAAGACTGTCAAGAAACTATATATAAGGTACGAGCTATCATGATGCCATGAAAGACTATACAACAAAAATCAGCCGAAAAGGCATTCTAAACCATACATAAGTCGACACCTGTGTATGAGCCTCTAAAGGAACATAAGTGCTACAACATTGCCGGAACAGGGCCCCGACATACCCATAATGTCTATAACAAAAATGCATACCAAGACCACGGCAAGTCCGGAGAAGGGATCTCGTCAATAACCGCTGAACTGGACAGCCTACTGTGGTGGGGGAGCTACGTCTACCTATCTATCAGGACCTGCAGCATGACATGCAGCGTCCACAAATAAAAAGGACGTCAGTACGAATAAAGTACTGAGTATGTGAGGCAAGAAAGCATAAGTAAGAACAGTAATGTAAACAGGGATAGAGAATATACAACCTGTGACATCTGGGTACCTCTGAGGGCTACTGACATGAAATACATGATACATACATATATATACATAAACTTTTAAAACATACGCCTTTGTGGGCATCACCATCATCATATCGTACCCGGCCATAATAGGCTCGATAAAACGTACCCGGCCATCATAGGGCTCGGTAGAATCGTACCCGGCCACGTGGAGCTCGGTAAAACCCAACTGATCAGTGGTTGCACAATAGGTGCCATACTCGGCCGACTATAGCGCGGCTCGATAGAGTAAAAAAGATACATATATATGATGCATGCTGGACTCATTGGAATCACATTTTGAACCTTTCGGAGTGACATAAGGTTGGTATCCTTCGTACACATTATTAGGATTAACTCTTCATCAAGAATCTTATAAGAATCAGGAACTACCAACAACATTGATAATATAAGAATAAGAGAAGTAACATCAATATCAATTGTTTCATAAGAAGGACAGCAATGTAAGTAATGCTAGCTTCTAAGAGTAGAGTATCTTTGGGAGCTCGTTCATTATATTATGTACAATCGGAGTCGTGCAAAAGAATGAAGGGGATAGCCTCACATACCTTGTATATACTGCCCAACCTCAAGCTATGCAAATGTCACAACTCCTTAGTCTACAATAAGACAAATGACACTATCATTATCGTTTAAGCGTCGTAACTATTATGTATCGACCACAACCTATTTTACGATGAAACTGACAGCACCTCCCCTATTTATACGACTTCCCACAAGTCAATACAATCACCAAAAAGCCCAAACAACATCATTAATAATCATATTGAGCCTCCAAAATAGTCCACCAACCAACAACATTACTACCAAGCCTTTCGTTATATATTTCACAAGTTCTAGCTTCAACGACTTAGCTGCAACTTGGATAATCTTAAATATATATAGAGTAAGAGGTTCCTTACCTTTAAACAGAAAGAACAACTCCAATTTGACCTTAATTTTCCACGAAATATCCCTTCAATTCTGCCACAAGAACAAGGAAGTGAAACTAGCAATTAATTCGGGTTTTTCGGCACTAGAATTACTTTAGAAGACTTGAAATCACCTAGGGTTGATATTAAAAACTTGAAGGTGTATTTACAGGACATAAAACACTTAAAACAACCTCCCACACGAGCTGTAACAACACAAAAATCAGCAACAACAAGAAGAACAAGAAACTTACTAGCGCCACGGGATTCCCGACATTTGATTTGTGTTGTTTGCCCTTTGTTTGGGTCTTGGATCATGAGAGAACCTTGAGAGACTGTTTTTAGGGTTATAAGGTCTGAATATACTGAAAAATAATGACTTGAAACGGGGTTGAGGTATCTTATATATGTCCATATGTCTTAAACCGCCTTTGTGGGCCCCATAGAGAGCAGCTTGGAGCACTTGCGCGAAAATGCGAATATCTCTCTATTCCGAGATCGTATCGATGAACGGTTTAATGCGTTGGAAACTAGACTCATAGATCTTCAATTTTATAGGTAGATAACCCCATAATTCCAAGCACATTGGGAGAAAAATGCAGTAACATTTAACCTAAAGTTTAAGTAAAATTATAAACCTAAGTTGCGACAACTTTTATCGACTTTTGTTTCATAACTCGCTTGACTTCAAGACTTATGATGCGGATATTATATGATTCAAATACATTAAAAAAAGACCTCTTGGGACAATTAATCACCTCTAGTGTTACCCGAAAATACGGGTTACAACATCCTTGATTCGTTTAACTTCAAATACTTGTTAACCACTCTTATACACCCTTGTATCGTTTAAGACCAATAGGATTAACTTCTTATCATCTCAAAGATAATCTCTTCTTGGATTTACGTCGACTAACTTACGGCGTGATCTATGGTATGCGAATTTGGGTTGTAACACCCTCTCCCCCTTAGGAACATTCGTCCTCGAATGTAAGGGTTTATGGGGTGTCTAACTCATTGTGGATTCCGACGGAGATTTCCGGCTGAGTTTCCCCTATAAAATGGACACTAGCCAAACTTGCAAGCAGTTAAACCTAACCTATGGCCTTACAAGACTATACAAAGCATTATGGATATGTACATTATCTGCATATTACCATTTTGTATTAAAAAAGAGTATTCACAAGCTATTGCTTACCTCATAGAGCCGTTTCACCTTATAATGCGTCCTTCTTTCCCCCGGCATCCTTGTTATCTTCACTCTGGAATGGGTAAGGGTATTTAGACTTCATCTCCTCTTCTGCTTCCCATGTCATTTCTTCTATATTCTTGTTCCTCCATAATACTTTCACGGAAGCTACATCCTTTGTTCTCAGCTTGTGGACTTGTCGATCTAATATAGCTACTGGCACTTCATCATATGATAGATCCTTTGTAACTTGTACATCTTTGATAGGGACGACCCGAGAAGGGTCTCCAATACATTTCCTCAACATAGATACATGGAATACCGGGTGGACAAATTCCAATTCAGATGGCAATTCTAACTCGTAAGCAACCTGTCCAATTCGTCGAAGAATTTTGTACGGCCCAATATACCGCGGACTCAACTTACCCTTCTTCCCAAAACGCATAACACCCTTCATCGGCGAGATCTTCAGGAAAACCCAATCACCAACCTCAAATTCCAGATCACGACGTCGGACGTCGGAATAAGACTTTTGCTTGCTTTGTGCCGTCCTCAGTCGCTCTTGTATCACTTTCACCTTCTCAATGGCTTGGTGAATCAAATCTGGCCCATATAATTCTGTCTCACCGACTTCGAACCATCCAACTGGTGATCTATATCTCCTCCCGTACAGTGCCTCATACGGGGCCATTTTAATACTGGAATGGTAGCTATTATTGTAGGCAAATTCTATAAGTGCCAGATGGTCATCCCAATTCCCCTTGAAATCTAGAACACATGCTCGTAGCATATCTTCAAGCGTCTGGATGGTATATTCAGCCTGTCCGTCAGTCTGCAGATGGAATGTAGTGCTGAGATTTACTTGTGTGCCTAAACCCTTCTGAAAAGACCTCCAAAAGTTAGCCGTAAATTGAGCTCCTCGGTCTGATATAATAGATACCGGCACACCATGAAGCCTAACAATCTCCTTGATATACAACTTCGCATAATCTTCAGCCGTGTAAGTTGTCTTAACTGGCAGAAAATGGGCAGATTTTGTAAGTCGATCAACTATCACCCAGATGGAGTCAAACTTATGATAAGAGCGAGGTAATCCAATAATGAAGTCCATATTAATCACCTCCCATTTCCAGGTCGGAATCTCTATATTCTGAATCAATCCACTAGGTTTCTGATGCTCGATCTTTACTTGTTGACAATTAGGACACTGGGCTACAAATTCTGCAATAGACTTCTTCATGTTATCCCACCAATACTGCTCCTTAACGTCATGATACATCTTTGTCGATCCAGGATGGATAGAATATCGGGACTGGTGAATCTCAATCATAATCTTCTCTCGCAACCCTGCCACACTAGGTACACATAATCGGCCCTGGTATCTCAGTGTCCCATCTCCTCCGATCTTGAAAGCTGTAATCTTACACTGCTGAATTCCCTCTCTCAATCTTACTAAGGTAGGATCTTCATATTGCCGTGCTTTTACCTTGGCTACCAAAGATGATTCTGTTGTATTCTATACAGTAACACCTCCGTCATCAGAGTCCAACAATCTGATTCTCATATTGGCTAGCTGGTGAAGCTCTTTGGTCAACCCTTGTCTACCTGCCTCAATATGTATTAAGCTTCCCATTGACTTACGGCTGAGAGCGTCTGCCACAACATTAGCTTTACCGGGATGGTACAATATCTCGACATCGTAGTCTTTCAGTAATTCAAGCCACCTACGCTGCCTCAAATTCAACTCCTTCTGCTTGAAGATGTATTGTAAACTCTTGTGATCTGTGTAGATGTCAACATGGACGCCGTATAAGTAGTGCCGCCATATCTTCAAAGCATATATTACTGCAGCCAATTCCAAATCATGAGTCGGGTAATTCTTTTCATGCTTCTTCAATTGTCTTGATGCATAAGCAATCACCTTCCCACGTTGCATCAATACGCACCCCAAACCTATACCTGAGGCATCACAATATACCACATAACCTTCTGTTCCTTTTGGGAGAGTGAGCACTGGCGCGGATGTCAATCGATTCTTTAGCTCCTGAAAACTATGTTCATAAGCATCAGACCACTGAAACTTGGTAGCTTTCTGTGTTAACTTAGTCAATGGTGCTGATATAGAGGAAAACCCTTCTACAAACCGCCTATAATATCCTGCTAGCCCCAGGAAGCTGCGGACTTCTGACGGTGTTGTAGGTCTCGGCCAATTCTTCACTGCATCGATCTTCTGAGTGTCGACACTAATACCCTCATCAGATATCACATGGCCAAGGAATGCTACTGAGTTCAGCCAGAATTCACATTTAGAGAGCTTAGCATATAACTTATGATCCTGAAGGGTCTGTAATACTATCCGCAAGTGCCCGCATGTTCCGCCTCCGAACGAGAATACACCAGAATGTCATCAATGAATACGATCACGAACACATCAAGATAGGGCCTGAATACACTATTCATGAGATCCATAAAAGCTGCTGGGGCATTTGTTAGCCCGAACGACATCACCAAGAACTCAAAATGCCCATATCTTGTCCGGAAGGCCGTCTTTGGAATATCCTTCTCCTTAACCCTCACCTGATGATACCCTGAACGCAAGTCAATCTTGGAGAAATACTTGGCACCCTGGAGTTGGTCAAACAGGTCATCAATTCTTGGAAGTGGATACTTGTTCTTTATTGTAAACTTATTCAACTGTCGATAATCGATACACATCCTTAACGACCCATCTTTCTTCCGCACGAACAAGACTGGCACACCCCAAGGTGAAGTGCTAGGCCTAATGAAACCCTTATCCAGCAAGTCCTTCAACTGTGCCTTCAACTCTTGCAACTCTGCCGGGGCCATCCTGTATGGAGGGATAGAGATCGGTTGAGTGTCAGGCAATGCATCAATGCTAAACTCAATCTCCCTTTCAGGAGGAAGGCCTAGGAGTTCATCTGGGAAAACATCTGGAAATTCATTGACCACGGGGATTAATTGTAGAGTAGGCGGCTTCGCCTCCGCATCCCTAACGCGAACAAGATGATAAATATAACCTTTTGAGATCATCTTCCTTGCCTTAAGATAGGAAATAAACCTACCTTTCGGCATAGCAATGTTCCCCTTCCATTCAATGGCGGGTTCACAAGGAAACTGAAACCTAACCATCTTCGTACGACAGTCAACATTTGCATAGCATGAGGCCAACCAGTCCATTCCCATTATCACATCGAAATCAACCATTTCTTACTCAAATAAATTTGCCGAGGTTTGACGACTACAAATCATCACAGTGTAACCTTTATATACCCTTCTAGCAATCACAGAATCTCCTATCGGAGTGGATACCGCAAGTGGTTTACTTATCAATTCAGGTTCAATGCCAAACTTATTAGCCACAAAGGGTGTAACATATGATAAGGTAGATCCTGGATCAATTAGCGCATATACATCATAAGAAAACACAGACAATATACCTGTAACAACATCCGGAGATGACTCGAGATCTTGTCGACCTATTAGAGCATAGGTTCGATTTTGAGCACCACTCAAACTCGGCACTGAACCTCTACCTCTACCACGACCTGTCGACTGTTGAAAACCTTGTGCTGGAGGTCGAACTGATGAGGAAGAACCAGACACAGATCCAGTCGGTTGAGCCATACCACCACCTCCTCTGTTAGGACAATCCCGCATCATATGGCCATGCTGTCCGCAAGAATAGCACGCATCGGAACCTCAACGGCACAGTCCAAAGTGGGCCTTGCCGCACTGATCACAACGAGGTGTTAGGGGTCTCGTCTGACTAGTATCTCTATGAAATTGTGAGCCTGATGCCCTCAAACTCTGACCTGAACCAGAATAGGTAAATCGATCATACCAAGGCCTCTGAAACTTTGGAGGAGCACTAGCTACAGGTGGCGCCGAACTCCTCGAAGATTGGGGCCTGATACAGCCTCTGAACTCATCAGAATGCCCTGCAAATCTCGCCCTCTTATGCTGGCCCCTATCCTGCTCCCTATCTGCCCTTTGCTGGCGCTTACGATCCTCTAGGGTCTGGGCATAAGCCTGAATACGGGAAATATCCATGCCCTCTACCAAGGAGGCTGTTGTGCACTCATTTATCAGATGTGGTCCCAACCCGTTCACGAACAGATGCACCCTATCACTCATCTCGGCCACCATATGGGAGCATACCTTGCTAAAGAATCAAACTGTATACTATACTCTCGTACACTCATATTACCCTGTCGAAGGTTCAAGAACTTATCAGCTCTAGCTCGTCGTATCTCAACTGGCAAGTAGTGACGAAGAAAGGCCTCAGAAAATTCCTTCCACACGGCTGGAGGAGCATTCGGACCCCTAGATCTCTCCCAACTATCATACCAGAAAACTGCTAAATCCTATAACCAATATAAAGCCAACTCTACTGCCTCCGTATCACTAGCATGCATAACCCGCAATGTACGATGAATCTGATCAATAAATGTTTGTGGGTCCTCCTTGGGGTCTGATTCGGTAAACACTGAAGGGTCTAGATTAATAAAATCACGAACTCTCGCACTAACCGGTTTATCAGCAGCACCGATATTCTGCCTCTGAGCCTGAGCAGCTACCAAGCTAGTCAACAATTGCACCGCACTGTGCATATCGTGGTCTGTAGTACTAGACGGAGGAACTGGATGTACTGGGTGCCTCCTAATATCCTCTGGAGGAGACAGAGAGGTATGAGACGGCATCTCACTCTGAGCCTCACTTTGGCCTACTCTGGCTGGAGGCACCTGAATGTTACCCTCTCCCACAGCTGTATCAAGCCGTTTACTAATTGCTTGCTTCCTAGTCGAAGGCATCGCTGAAAGAAAATAAGGTGAATATTAGATATGAACAATTACTACTCAACTCTACGCACGATCTAGATTCAGGAAGAAGGTAACAACCCTAGATGTCACGTAGCCTCCTGATTATAAATGTGGCGCGCTACACATCCATAATCAAAACTCTACTAGACACGGCTCATAGACATCCCCTAGGACAGACTTGCTCTGATACCAAGTTTGTCATGACCCAACTGGAGGGTCATGACTAGCACCCGGGCCATACTTGCCGAGCACCAACGTACATTTTATCTAACCGTCCTTATTATCTTTAAGGGCCGACAAGATTAATATAAATAGTAGACATGGATCATGAACATCCAACAATGAAAGATAATATCATGAACATACATAACATGGGACGACAAGACTGTCAAGAAACTATATATAAGGTACGAGCTATCATGATGCCATGAAAGACTATACAACAAAAATCAGCCGAAAAGGCATTCTAAACCATACATAAGTCGACACCTGTCTATGAGCCTCTAAAGGAACATAAGTGCTAACAACATTGCCGGAACAGGGCCCCGACATACCCATAATGTCTATAACAAAAATTCATACCAAGACCACGGCAAGTCCGGAGAAGGGATCTCGCCAATAACCGCTGAACTGGACAGCCTACTGTGGTGGGGGAGCTACGTCTACCTGTCTATCAGGACCTGCAGCATGACATGCAGCGTCCACAAATAAAAAGGACGTCAGTACGAATAAAGTACTGAGTATGTGAGGCAAGAAAGCATAAGTAAGAACAGTAATGTAAACAGGGATAGAGAATATACAACCTGTGACATCTGGGTACCTCTGAGGGCTACTGACATGAAATACATGATACATACATATATATACATAAACTTTTAAAACATACGCCTTTGTGGGCATCACTATCATCATATCGTACCCGGCCATAATAGGCTCGGTAAAACGTACCCGGCCATCATAGGGCTCGATAGAATAGTACCCGGCCACGTGGAGCTCGGTAAAACCCAACTGATCAGTGGTTGCACAATAGGTGCCGTACCCGGCCGACTATAGCGCGACTCGGTAGAGTAAAATAGATACATATATATGATGCATGCTGGACTCATTGGAATCATATTTTGAACCTTTCGGAGTGACATAAGGTTGGTATTCTTCGTACACGTTATTAGGATTAACTCTTCATCAAGAATCTTATAAGAATTAGGAACTACCAACAACATTGATAATATAAGAATAAGAGAAGTAACATCAATATCAATCGTTTCATAAGAAGGACAGCAATGTAAGTACTGCTAGCTTCTAAGAGTAGAGTATCTTTGGGAGCTCGTTCATTACATTATATACAATCGGAGTCGTGCAAAAGAATGAAGGGGATAGCCTCACATACCTTGTATATACTGCCCAACCTCAAGCTATGCAAATGTCACGACTCCTTAGTCTACAATAAGACAAATGATACTATCATTATCGTTTAAGCGTCGTAACTATTATGTATCGACCACAACCTATTTTACGATGAAACGGACAGCACCTCCCCTATTTATACGACTTCCCACAAGTCAATACAATCACCAAACAGCCCAAACAACATCATTAATAATCATATTGAGCCTCCAAAACAGTCCACCAACCAACAACATCACTACCAAGCCTTTCGATATATATTTCACAAGTTCTAGCTTCAACGACTTAGCTGCAACTTGGATAATCTTAAATATATATAGAGTAAGAGGTTCCTTACCTTTAAAAAGAAAGAACAACTCCAATTTGACCTTAATTTTCCACGAAATATCCCTTCAATTCTGCCACAAGAACAAGGAAGTGAAACTAGCAATTAATTCAGGTTTTTCGGCACTAGAATTACTTTAGAAGACTTGAAATCACCTAGGGTTGATATTAAAAACTTGAAGGTGTATTTACAGGACATAAAACACTTAAAACAACCTCCCACACGAGCTGGAACAACACAAAAATCAGCAACAACAAGAAGAACAAGAAACTTACTAGCGCCACGGGATTCCCGACATTTGATTTGTGTTGTTTGCCCTTTGTTTGGGTCTTGGATCATGAGAGAACCTTGAGAGACTGTTTTTAGGGTTATAAGGTCTGAATATACTGAAAAATAATGACTTAAAACGGGGTTGAGGTATCTTATATATGTCCATATGTCTTAAACCGCCTTTGTGGGCCCCATAGAGAGCAGCTTGGCGCACTCTCACAAAAATACGAATATCTCTCTATTCCGAGATCGTATCGAAGAACGGTTTAATGCGTTGGAAACTAGACTCATAGATCGTCAATTTGATAGGTAGATAACCCCATAATTCCAAGCACATTGGGAGAAAAATGCAGTAACATTTGACCTAAAGTTTAAGTAAAATTATAAACCTAAGTTGCGACAACTTTTATCGACTTTTGTTTCATAACTCGCTTGACTTCAAGACTTATGATGCGGATATTATATGATTCAAATACATTAAAACAAGACCTCTTGGGACAATTAATCACCTCTAGTGTTACCCGAAAATACGGGTTACAACATCCTTGATTCGTTTAACTTCAAATACTTGTTAACCACTCTTATACACCCTTGTATCGTTTAAGACCAATAGGATTAACTTCTTATCATCTCAAAGATAATCTCTTCTTGGATTTACGTCGACTAACTTACGGCGTGATCTATGGTATGCGAATTTGGGTTGTAACAGTAATCAAGCCCGGAGCAGGTTCTGTCTACATCATTTAGACTGACTAGGGTCGGTGTCTCTCTCTTTAGAATCATACTTTGAAGCCAAGATGGATATGTCACACTTACCATATTAGAGAACTATACAAGTGACATAGGCAAGCAATCTCTAAGTGTCATAGGGGTTCTTGCATTTCCCCCAGACTGAGGAACTGTACAAGACTTTTCGACCAAAGGACAAGTCTGTTCCTTCTTCGTTTTCGGTTCCCGATTCAATATTCACCTTTCCTAAATGAAGAAAGTGATTGAAAGAGAAGATAGCAGTGTAATAAATACAGAGGTACGAGAAACAATCTTCGTTCGGTTCGGCAAAAGAAAGCCGAGAAAACAAATAGGAAGAGCACTATGCAAGTTTATATTTAAGCAAATATATAAAAGCTATCACCACCTCAAGCAGTAAAACAAAGTCGTTATGGCTATGTTACTAACATAGACAACTATGAATGATATTCATTTACAGGAGTGACTGCTTTCTAGTCATAGTTGGTACCGCCCCTGTTCACTTCAGCATGCAAGGAACACCTTCAGGAAGAATCAAAGTTTTTCTCCTCTGCAAAGCTATCAATGCTTTATTCAAGATCTTTAGCAGTCGATCGTTCATTCTCCCTCCCCAATGGCTTTCGAAAGCTCGACATAAAAGAATAAAGAAAATAGGAAAAAATAGTATGGGGATATTTAGCTATTTAGCTATTTAGCCTTAGAGAAAGGTGACATGGTAAGACCAGAATCTGGAACAGAGATTGGATGAAGAATTGCTTTTTCTTTAGCGGGAATGGCGCCACCTTTTTATTTAGCAACTGTCGCCCCTCTTAATAGTAATAAGATGCACTTACCGACAGGTGAAAGGAAAGAGCGAGGTCAGCCATCGATAAAGGAATACCAAACTCTACCCGTGTGAGGCCTCGTAGCCAGGGAGAACCATAGAATCGGAAGGTTATATTAGAACATCGGTGGAAAGGTCGAGAGGGCACCTAAAAATAGCTTTAGAAGATAGATTAGGAAAGTGTTTCCCGAGTTCGAGCAAATGCAATGCGACATCCAGGCAAAAAAAGGCTGGGGTCCGATCTGTGCATTCATCACTAAAGAAGATAAGAATCCACAAATTTGGGGGAACACGTCAAGGGCCCATGTTATGGAAGTAGCAGAGGCTTATGAGGGAAAGAAAAAAACAGGGGGTGCTCCTATGAGTGCAACCGACATTATAGAGCAGCTTGCGGGACTAAATTTGTGGCCAGAAGTGTTCAGACACGAACAGCTGAAACATATTATTCTACAAAGGTACCCGAGCATGAAGGGCTCCTATGAGGACATACAAGTGCTCAAACTAATGGAAGCAGGAACCCTAATAGAAAGAAAGGGTACGAAAGTATATTGAAGAAAAGGGATGGCCGGAGGAGTACAAATTCGAGGAAATAAAAGCAAAGTATGTCGCAATTGATTGGATAGCGGCTCAATTCCAAGGGCAGCGACCCATAAAAACGAAGGAGCTTTTCATAATAGGCGAGCTCAGTACCCAAAAACCTTGCTTTTTCATTTACTCTCAAAAGTAGTAAAGATCTATTTTGCGAGCTCTAGAAATAATGACTTCACCTGGGCACACGATTACCACGACATATGGCTCTTCGATGAGTTTCACCAGCCATAGCAGGAGAGTAGTGGGTATGCTTCCTACACTGAGACGGGGACCGCCTATGCCAATACATTATTAAAAGTACTCGATGGGCAGGAAGTCCGGCTGGATTCAAAGTATGGATGCCTTTTTACGAAGAAAAAGAATGTTCCACTTGTTATGATAGCGAATGAACTACCAGAGTGTGTTGTTACGAATGGGCCTTTCCATGAGAGATTCGTGGTCTTACACTTCTGTAAATGGGTAAATGATCTCCAAGAAAAGAGGGTGGTAGCCACTTTATGGGGATGCATACAACGAAGAATGGAGAGAATGAACCTAGAGAAAGGAAGTAATCCCCAAGTGAAGATGAAATTCAATGATGATGTCCTTAGGATAAAATATAAAAAAGGAAGTGAGGACAGAGCAAATCATCGTGCAGAAACCTTGATCTCAGGAGAACAGATGCTTGTGCAGGAAGGCGCGGGAAGGCTCATCATAAAAAATAAGTAAGAAAAGGCTGAAAGAGGACTAGGGAGCCTCTCGATATCTCCAATCTCACAGATGGTTAGGCTGTAATTCTTTCGCTTGTGAAGAAGCTTAGCTAGTTCTCATTCCTCTGACATTCTGTTTGCCTGCCCATGCTTCAAGATTGAAGTTTTCACCAGAATTCTCTGTAAAAAAAAAAAGAACGTTGTAACGAGATCGCATAGGTCCAATATAACCCTCCTAACATGCAGCAAAAGATGGGCGAGGATCAATTAGTAAGCTAACGAAGTTGATGTTGAAGTAGAAAGAAGGCTAATAAATAGGAATGGAGTTGGGGAATTCTAACTCTTAACTTGCTCCTGCGACTTCCTTTTCATTTGGTAGGGCATGCCAACGAGATCTCATAAGAGCTTTGAATCAGTGAGCTCATAATCTAGGGTTCAATTTGCGCCAACTTTAGGGGAGGGAATTCACCCCAAAGCGGATTTTGTTCGCTCTGCTCCTCTTGATTATGTTGTTCTAGACAAAAAGATAAGAGCTTTTCAAGGTATCCAGTTAGACCCCCGGGTAAAAGAGATCTATCCATTTTAGCCACCATTTCTATTACTGATCTAGTTGCTCTTGCTATCTAACCCGCCACTTTATTATATGATCTTTTATTGACTTCAAAAAGTAATTTTTTTTCTTTTTCTCGGGCCGACTTCATACATTCTATTACTTATAGAAATAGTCATTCCAATCTTCTCGGTAAAGAAGAACTCTTTCGCACGATCTTAAGAGAGTCTAGTTCCACAAGAGCCTTATCATGAGCCTTTACTTGATGAAAGGCGACCTGTAAGATGTGCTATATCGATAAGATGAGGAGAAAGCAACCTAATGGGAATAGCTCCAAAGCAAAGCAGTCCTCCATCTCGCATATAGAAATGGTTGACAGGCATACCTATTCATGATATTGAATAGGAATGATCATTATCTAGGGATACAGATATGACATGCTAGGATGAGCAAACAAAATTTTCTTCTTCATCTGCCATGTCACTCTTTGGATTCTGCATTTGTTCTTATCATGTTCTTTGTGACGACCCAAAACTTCGAAATTGGATTTTTGAGGGATAATGATAATTTGACCGAACCTGTAGGTTCGAGCCGTCATTTACGACTTATCGGGACTGGTCGGATCGATTTCCAAATGTTCCGGATGAGTTTGTGCGAAACAAGTCACTTAAGTGGTTAAGAAGGGTTCCGACAATCAAAACCGGGTAAACAAGGTTGAAACTGTAATTTGACGACGCATACATGTTCGTGTCATCATTTATGACCCATAGGAACTGGAATCATGACCAAGGTAGTGGTAGTTGGTTGGCGATAAGTACGAACGATAGGTACCTTCCTTTTTGTGGAAGATCCTTCCATCCTTGGAGACAAGTCTACCACTCTTTCCAATCTTAGTAGAAGTTTTAGCTGATGAGGAGAGCTTAGTGGGAGCTAGAGCACCACTCTCAGCTTCTGTCTGATTGAAATCATCGAAAAGCCATAGGTCAGAGTGCGCGTACTAAGACTAAGGCTAGAGCTCACTTATTCCTTACTAGACCGATTGCCATAAATGAATGAGGAGGCTTGACTTTAGCTACAGGGCTGGGGAAACAAATAGGCATAGGGAAGAGTCTGCAACAAAATCAATTGAATAGACAGAGAAGTCCGGTAAGCCTATCGATTCAAGCAAGTCTGAATAGTTTAGGCGTCGCCTTCAAGACTTCTAAAAGTGGCTGGTTTTAAGTCTAGAGCCCTATTCTGGTTACAGAGTGCGGGTAGCCGACAAGTAGGTTAGCAAACTGGTGAATCAATAGTCTTTTCTCTTGCCTTCGCTTCCAGGAGGAATCCTATCATCCATGGCGAAGATATCGTAGAATAAGAAATTACTTAAGTCATCGGTTCGAATCCTGTCCCCACCTAATCCATCTGAGGCCCGGCCTCAAGATTTGAGATTCCGTAAGTAACTCAATCCAAGGACTTGGAAGAAGAAAATGAAATAGGAACAAGCGCGCTAGTTGTGTAGTTCGAAATGGAGATTCCTTTCCCCTATGATTCTAGGAATAATCCTCACCGCCCTTTCAATTATATCCATAAGCCTCTATCAAAAAAGCCAATCAAACAAAATAAAGAAAATAGACGATGACCTTATGCTTGAACAACATTCTTCTCAAAAGAAGCAAAGATGACTCGAAGAGGGAGAGGCCGAAGGGGGAAATGGAAATAAGGCGGAAAGAAATGGGGATGCACCTCTTCTTCAAGAAAAGGAGGCTCCTATAACCCTTGAATTTGAAGGAATTCAAATAAGATTAGCCCTTGTACATGATGGGGGGGGGGTTCAATTAGAAGAGACTAACCCCCTTTTTCACTTTCCACTTGCTAACGAACTTCTACCTCAGCTAAATGCAAACCTTGACCCGGAGTAGGAGGAAAACGAAGTCTTTCCTAATCTATCTCATAGTATTACTATAAGAATATGGGCTCTTCTCGAAGGAGATGCCGCTAATTCTCCTTCCTTAGGTATCAAATGTGATTGATCCGGCAGAGTGGATAAAGAATTACCTACAGTTTGTATTTCTGCTTAGTCTCGCCTGCTATCATAAGAATCCTAAAGACCAGGTGACTAGACATCTTGCTTCTTTGATAGTTCCCTTGAGTGGGTCTAAAACTTCCTTATTCTAGGTTATTTGGTACTGCCTTCTTTTGTGGACTCCTAGGAATTCCGTATAGAGAAAAAGACAGTTTTCAAGTTGAACTAGCTCTAGGGTTGCTGAAACCTCTTTGCCTTCGATGGAGTACACGCTTTTGAAGTTCCATTCTTTCCTAGCGGGGCAAAACCTCTGCCTTAAGGAAAAGTGTATAACCCCAAGGTTACGAACCAAAGGAAAGAGTCTAGGCCTCAATCAATAGAAAGAAAAGCAAAAAGTCTTAGCCCACACTAAAAGAATCAAAATAGTTAACTGGCAAAAAAAAAGAGAGCGTTGAGAGAATCGGTATGGTCATAGCAAGATCTTTCTTATTACACCACAACCCACAAAAAAGGAATTGTGTATAGAGAGGAAGTCGTAGCTAAGAAATAAAAAAGGACGATGAAGGGGGAGCTAGCTTTGGTGGAAGTAGGGGCGGGAGATTCAATTAATCGAAATCTTGAAGGTGAAATTTTACCTCTACCTCAGAGGTAGATTAATAGCTTTGCCTTTCCTCATCCCATTTTTTTCTCTTTGATCCCATGCTCTTATCTTCCATTCATTTTCTGATCGCCTCAGTCGCTCTCCTAGTTATCATTTCCATGACTCTCTTTTTCCCATTCATCTCAAACTTCCTCGTTGTGGGCGAGACTATAGTGTTGAATCTTTTCCAGTAGCTGTTCTTGCAGTTGCAGTTGTAGCTATAGTATCATCGAACTAATGGACGGACTGCAATGCAAGTACTAGAACTATGAATCTCTATCAATGTCGGGATAGACAGAGGTCTAGGATAGTACGCTGTCGGAGTGAGACTGGGGTAGAGTAAGGAAGTTAGACCGAAATGAAGGACTCAATTCCTCTAGAAGAAAGGAGAGAGAAAGAGCAACCAATTCTATTAAAGAATATCTTATTTACTAGAATCAGTAGCTACTAGTCTGGGTTACCTCAGAGATAGAGCCATTAGGCGAGGAAAAAAAAGGTAGTTAGTGCACTAACTCAAACCTTGTTCTTGGACGAAATGTCCTGCTAACATAGGGGCACTCCTACTAAGAAATGGAAGAGCCAATTTCTTTCTCTTCGACGACACAATGGCTCACATGCCCTCTGCTACACATCTCTTTCGTTCATCCTAGACCCACCTACCAAATGGAACTCTGCCCTTTTTTGTTGGGTTAGAACGAGTATGAAGTCAGGGAGGAAGAAGACAGGGAAGAAATAATATAGTAATATTTACCTTTCCTAGCTCTCACAAATGGAGAAGGAATCAAAAATCTAGTTAACCCCTCAAACTCCGTAGGTAATTCTAGACAATTCAAGAAGAATAAGATAAGCTAAGACAAAGAACTTGACAATTGACAATAGAAAGTTGAATACTACCATTCTTTTGCGTTGACTCTTCCGCGGAGTAGCCTAAAGAATCCCCTTTTTTGCTTATTACTCTTATAGAACGAGAGATTTGGCAACATTCAATGAGTAAAAAGAAACGTCCACTTTCTTTCATAAGAAAACTTCTTGTAAAATAAGATTAGTCTTAGATTAGGTAGGAAAAGGGATCGCATCACCGACCATATCTATTATTAGTAGGAAGGTAAGTACAAAAAACTATCTTTCTCTATTTGATTGACAATGTAAATCTATTCGGATGATGTTATAATTTATGTAGCCAAGTCACGAGGACTTCTTCTTCTACTCCCTTCTCGGAAGATAGAGGGAACTTAGCCTCTAAAAAATTAGAAGCTGACATAGGAATAGCTATCAAAGGAAGAGCTTCCGCTAAGATTCTGACTTATTTGAAAACTAGATTTGCTACCCCTGCAGACTCTTCTTTTGAAGAATCTGATTCCCTAACATTGGTATACTGAATGGGTCTTCCTTGCCAACCTTCGCTTCTAGAAGGAAGTAAGTAGAAGCTGACCCTCCTACATACATTGCAGGGAAGGACCCCTCCAGTGGCATACTTTATGGAGAAAGGCTTCCATCAGCAGGCAGGTATTTACTTTTATGATACCTTCACGTCTTGTTGTCAAACCTACTACTATTCGTATTATAAATTATCTCGCTTGCACATATAATTGGGCTCTTAAGCAACTGGAGGTCTGTAATGCCTTTTTACACGGAACTCTTGAGGAGGGGGTCTATATGTCTCAACCTCCTGGTTTTCTGGATACCGCTCATCCAGGATATGTCTGCCGACTTCACAAAGCTCTTTATGGACTGAAGCAAGCTCCCAGAGCTTTTTTCACTTGTATACCAGTAGGCTATTACGGCGCACGGGGGACCTTCGTCCATAAGACTTTAGGCACAATGCCGTAACTATTATATGACCACTTACGCATTGATACGTAAATACGATGGGATACGACTGCCTGTAATGTCTTTCCGTTGGTATGTAGTTGGATCGATGCTTCGCCTCATCCATGCTCCTTGGAAACCTTGACTCTTCAATAGATTAGATTCATCTTAACTTAAGAAAAGTGATACTTTCTCTTTGCCTTACCGTCTTTTCTCAGCGGATCAGCCACATAGTCCGAAGTAAGGTTAGTGACGGGAACTTAGCTATCTTTTGGTCAGGTTTTATGGGGTTGGTTCCTCTACTATAATAGGTCCCGGACGCCTCACTTCTCTTACTTTCGGTGCTTATCTTCAATTATAATATGGTCACCCTCCCTAAGCAAGATCGGTTCAGCAGGCCAATTCACGCATCTTTCGCAGAGTACCAAAAAAGCCCTATGAGCTAATTTTCCATTTGACGGCAAAGAGCAATCGACTTGTGAAAGTCACATATTTGACTTATATACACGGGCTTCGGAGAGGATTTTTTAATCAGAATCGATTTAGCAGTCCATATCAGGTAGATTTAGGAGTGACTGGCAGTGAATGCCCGGTAGCAAAAGGTGAAAAACAGACTCGACTTAACTTCACTTGAGTTCGCTTTCCCCTAGAAATGACGGAATAAGCTTTTCTTTCTCTTAGAAACTATGAGCTCATAGGGAGCTAGAATGAACTTGGTTAACTGGGACTAAGAAGGGATAGGATTTGATTAGCGTGCTTTCCGCCTGTCCTTTCTTTACTCTGTCGACGGTATGCCTGAGATGGCAGTCTTTCTCCTTGGCTTGTACTCGAGATCCGATGTTTGAAAGACAACCAGTCCTTGTCCAGTAACCATTCTGAGTGGGAGTTCGGATCTATGTTCAAAGGAGGGGGTCTATTAGAAGAGCGTTGATAATCAGGTTCTTTCCTTGCATTGGTTTTCATTTCGCACTATCTGGTCACTTATTTGAAGTTAGTGCTTCGTGAGTGTATAGAGAACCTAATGTTCTTATTTAATTGTTGGACAGGTTTGAGTGTGGATGGCAAGTGAGTGTCGGCTTTTCAAACAAATTTTTGGATCCATCCTTGCCAACAAGAGAAGGGAATAGGCCTTGAGGGTAATGTCAGAGCCTCTGCCTAGCCCACATCAAGGCGAGGCACGTCTTTTCCAAGGTCGAATATGATGACTCGTAGTCTGTTAGCTTCTTTCTCAGGTAGTAATCTTTCCTTTCTTCCCCTTTCATCATGCTGGCCTAAGACGCATCTCATAGAGTTTTCCGTGACCGAGAGGTATAGCAAGAGGGGTCTTCCCTGAATAAAAAAAGTACCAAGACCAAAGAATCAAAAATATAGGTCTTAATCTTCTCGAAAGCACTCTGCATAGTCAGTCTAGGGCATCGTTCTACTCCTTTTCTTCTTCCTCAAGAGCTTGAAAATGGGCTCGTAAAAGGGAGTGAGCTGTGCGATGAACCTGCTGATATACTACCCAAGAATCCTCTTCTTTCTTTCCTTTCTCGGGGAATGAGCACACCTTCAACTAGTCACCAGTGCCTAGATTTTCTGTCTATACCAGCTCGTAACCTCGCTCCTAACTATTCATATTCACGGCTTATTCATAATCAAGGTTGTAACCTCCTAATCAAGGAGTGGAATTCTCTGCTCCCCTCAAAAATCTCCATTGCTTTTCCATCCTCAATGACCTGAGGATGCTTCTAGCCTTCAAAGAAGAGCAATTGACTGGAGAAAGGACAATCTGCCTTCTAACCCGAGGTCCAGGTATTTCGGCCCCAAAGAGAGAGTGTGCCAAAGACCGATGAATAGATAGGGTATGAACAGTCCTCCCGTTCAGGGAAGAGGAAGGGAGGGAAGTCCTTGGCATTCCTGCCTTTCTGTCAAAAATACAATAAACATAGAAGAGAAAAAGAGTGGCGTCCTCCCTGAGGTCTAGCCAGTGAAGGCCAACTTAAGTACTAACCTGGCTTACTTAACTTAATAGGCTTGCAGAGAAAAGGCCTAGCCCTTGGAGCCGTACCACCAAGAAGAAGATCAGGGGAATCTCTACCATCAGGCTTCGAATCTGAGGTTGAGGTCTAGCCTCTCTTTTCAGTGGAAGTTGAGCTCGTCGGATCTGCTTTCCCTAACGTGAGTGATCGTTGACCCTGCCCCTTCTTATGCTATTTGTGACATCGAGTGCTTAAGTGAGATCAGCGGTCTGGCAGGTCCTTGGATGCTGGCCCTTATAGTCTAGTTTACTCGGACCTCTACTAGGGCTAGAGCTAGCCAGAAAAAGAAAAGACTTAGCCAAAAAGAAGTATATAATAAGAAAATGCTCCACGCTCTACCTTCCGTCCTCCTTAAACTAGGCTTTCTTGCATAGTAGCCTACCTTTGGCCTCAGGTTCGCTACTTGCTAGCCTAGAGCTGACCCTAGTTGTGATCAAGAAGTCTGTAGCTAATTCTAGTTTCGGGGTTGCCAAAGCATTGAGAGATAGAAGGAATGCTCTGTCTAACTGCAATGCTTGTCTGGCCTTTCCAGCCAAATTGAGAAATTCTGAGAGAAATTCATCCTTCATTCTATCTATTTTTTCTGAAAGGCGGGTCTTCCTAGTGGGCTCGTTGCCACTAGGCAGTCATCTTTGATCCTGATCGGCTGACCTTTCCGATCACGAAACAAAGAGAGGTTGGCTCTCATTTTTCGCTCATTCGGATGAATAAATTCCGTGAAGAGGACAAGAGATACCTCCTGCTCTTTCCGTTCCTTCTCTTTCAGAGTGGAGCACTCCTCTTTGTTCTCTTCCTTTTTTTCTAATAAAAGCTTGGTATGTGTTCTGAACGAGCCTTCACATGATGTGAACAGTACCTATGAAGTGGAATACCTTTGTCTTGGCTTCCAACTCATAAGGGAGTTGCGTTCTGAGGGACTCAAAATATCCACAGCTATTGTCAAGCCTGGGCATACTAAATAATGACCCAATTGAGATTGTGGACACACCTTGTTAAAACAGTGATGATGTGGTCAACCCTGGATACGTGGCTCTTCGATAAGGGAAGGACCACGCTAGTCGTCTGAGTGTGTGGTGTGTAATGGGTGCGTCTTAGTATCTTCTTACTACGAAAAAAATGAGAAAATATATGATTCTCGTTCTCGAAACTCCACTCTTTTTCTCTTTCAAACCAGGAGGATTGGCATTTGGCCAAGATGTGATCTATCTCTTTCCTTGGCCTTCTTTCTATTTAGATCCTCGTTCGTGATCCCAGCCCTGGAATCACTTCACTCTTTATTCAAGAGAATAATAAAGTAAAGAAGAGGTTCAAGACAGAACTGTGAGCAGGGATATTTAGCTATTTAGCCTTAGAGAAAGCCTGACTTAAGAGCCCTAGTCCCTTTCTTTTAGAGACGAAGGAAAGCTCCGTTTGTGATTCCCGGGTGGGGATCACTTCACTCCTGCGCTTGTAGAGTCTTCTTGCATCTTTGCTTGAAAATAGACTAAGCGCGAACAGAAGCATCTATGAGCGAGAACTAGAACAGATAGGACAAATACGTGACCAGAGAATGAGATGGGAGGCATGACTACCGTGCTCTTATGCTGAAAAGTACCTCTGATCCGCCCTAAATACGTGCGAGAATTGCAATGCAAGCAGCGAAACTGCAGCAACAGCCCCTCTCCTTACAGTTAAGTGGCTGAACTCCCCTCGAATCTTGTCTTCGGTTGCTAACCACATGCGCAAGGGCCTTGTTATTTATAGGAGAGATTAGGGAGATGAGGCAAGGAAGGGATCAAGGAAAGACCCGCCATGAATTCGATGTTCGATGATAGAATCTTTGGAATCGTTAGAAAAAAGAAAAGCCGACCTTTTCTATTGCACGTTTTTTTACATTTCAGTTCAAATACCTTGCTCGACTTGCGCCTTTGCACGCTCGACCGCTCCCCCATCCCACCTGGCCTATTCTAGCGGGGAATAACCTCAATCCATAGAAGTTGCATCCTCATGGGATGAGTGATTATGCCAGTGATCAAGATATCAACTACATAAATAGGTAGTAAAATGGTTATGGACCCACGATGACGAAAATTAAGTGATGCGTCGGACTTAGAAAATCTTAGGCCAAACTAAATGTTGATCAGCGAAGACAAGAAAGCTTTTAAGTGTAGACGACTACTTGTACTTGAAATTCCATTCCTTTATCCTGTGGGAGGGTTTAGAGCCAGTTAAGCCAATAGCATATCTAGCAAAAGCTTCAGTAACACTAGCTACATCAGTAGATCATTGATTAGCATACCTCCTCTGAATAGTCTACGTGGACCCTAGTTTCTATTACTATTAATTCTAATTAATCCAGTAATGCATACAGCCTTGACTCTCTTAAAGAGCAGGAGGTTTAGCGTTAACTCATTCAATGAATGTTCTTTCATTCACCACACGGATGAATCCTACTCTGTATTTTCCAGCGGACGGTTATTTGTCTAAAGAGAATAGACGTATAGCAGCTCTCTCTCATAACAGAATGAAAGCAAGCAATAACGAAATGAGCGCTTACCCTATCGACCCAAGCTACTATCCTAAAATCAGAAACTCCTAAATTAAAGAACTACAGGAAAGGTAATATACTGAGCTAGCCTCCTGTTACGCACCAATGCTTGAACAGGACCGTTAACCTTTACCAAAAGAAAGAAGAGCTATTGGTAAGTTTCCTATAGTTGGCCGATACAGCTCGACCGATTGAGACAGGGCAAATGCGACCGATGGAAAGGATCTAATTTGAAGAAGTAAGTCATTTGTGGACTGATTCCGACCCTTTACCAGAAGACAAGAGATTTGTGGTTTGGCTTCAGAAAAGGTATTCATTATACGGATATCGTTTAATGAATTACCCGATTGTCGATTCACTGTGCCTACCAATGATATCCTTCACTTTCAGACAGTTACTCGTGCATGAAAGGACTTCACTTAGAAAATCAAGATTAGAAAGGATAAAGGATGGTCTACGATTAGGGAATGCCATTTTTTTTAAAGAGAATTGGCCGTAGAGAGAGCGCCTATCTCTCATAAGAGAAGGAGAGCCACTTTTTTGATAGTATATTAATGAGTAGGACTGAAATTCCAAGCGCTCGTAGCTCAGAAACCACACACAGACAAAGACATGGATGCCCATAAAACTCATAAATAATAGACTAAGAAATATATGTGACGTACACTTCCTGTGTGAAGTTTTCATCTTAATGAATCAAAGCAGTTTGTAAAATGCTACTTTTCTTTCTGCAACAAGTAAGACTACTTTTTCTTATCATACACCCTTATGAATGAATGAATCTCAAAAATTAGACTCCTAAACTAGTCCCCCTCCTCTCTTTCTTCAAAGACAGAGGTACACATCACAGGAAAAAAACCCAAAAACAGAAAGAGAAAGAAGTAAGTCAAAAAATAGGAAATACTGCTAGATGGCTAGCAGATTAGCAGCAAAGTACGCTTTTACTTCCTTTTGGCACAACAAAACAAGGTAGTAATACGGGAGAAAGTGGTCCAGTAATCTTCTCCAGCAGGGTGGCCATAGTGAGATAGAGTGGTGAAACTGGGTTCCGAATAAAAACAGAGCGAGGAGGGAAGGCAAAAGCTATGACATTGGAATCCGCTTCAAGGTAAGCCCCACTCCACTGAATTGGAGAATTCCAGAACACGTATCAGAGAGTGCTCCAATGGCAGCGGGGGCACAATTGAGATAATTTCGACGATTAGAAAAGAAAAAGAAGAAAGTTAGTCTTCAATGAGCTCGAGATAGCTGCCTGATGAGAGGAAGGGACGCCGGGTACAGTCTTTCTTTGGTTCCAGCCCCCCGGTTACACCAAAGCACACCAGTCAACACTGTACTATAGCGCTTACACCTGTGAGGTGGCACGATAATATCGTATATAAATAAAACACCTGAGTTGGCGAAATAAAAAAAAGCTAACGCTAACTAAGTGTTTAGTTACCACACCCAAAAGTCCCATGCCTTTCTTGGTTGGATAAACAAACCTAACCGGCGATTTCCTACAAGTCTCTCATTTTTTTGTTGGGGGGGGGGAAGAGCAGAGCGGTCAAAGAATGAACCAAACAAAATGATTGGTCTTGTCATACACTCACTCTTAGTGAAAATTTCCAGTTTGATGTTCGTGTTCGCAGATATGATGCAAGGAATAATAGACTTACATCACAATTTCCTCATTCTGATTTTGGTTTTCGTATCATGGATCTTGGTTCGCACTTTATGTCATTTCTACTATAATAAATTGAGAAATTCATGGGTACCTAAGATTGAGAAAACTTGGACCATTTTCACGTGTATTGTTTGTTTGTATATGTATTTGGCAGGGTTGGTGCAAATAGCAGAACAACGGATTCCATTTCAAGACTCTTCCTAGTCTAAATGAACTTCCCAACATACTATATGAACAACGGATTCTAATTCAAGACTCTAATTTTATCAACGTTGAACTTGAGCAGAACAAAATGGCTTCTCTAATAAATTGACTTATTAAGGAAGAACTTTATGACGTAATTGGGGAAGACTCCATTCGAAAGCCACTAAACGAGTTCAACACAGAGCAGCAAGCACAGTTAAGGGATATAGCTATTGACCACTTTTCATTAAAAAATAAAATCATCGCGAAAATGAAATCTCTTTATCCCAACGATGAATGGGAATTGACAAAAGTCATTCGAGAGAAATTCTTTAATGGATGATAAAAAGATCATGAGTCTTCCTTAGAAGATCTCCAAAGGATGCTTGTAGCTTTAAACGAAGAGGGCAATTCTGCAAGTTGTGCAAAAAGGCTCAAATATAATATTACCCATCGGAATTGGAAAGAATGATAATTCATTACTATTTTCTGCATATTGACTATCGAAGTATGTTCCACTTTGGACTTGGTAATGCAAGGGATTACCCCAGAAAACATAAAAAAGTCGATTCTCTACCTCTAAACGGAAGGGCCCCCGTTATGTAGTTTTTTTCGCTGAATAAATTAGAGAGAGTGGGAGGGCGGGCCTCTTCTCATTGGGCCCACTTGGATTATGGTTGGGGCACGCCCCACTGAGGTTTTCTTAAGAAAGAATCTCAGCTCTGATCATGGGGGTGACTGCGGGGGATTAGAAAAAAGACACTGCCTCGAAAGCAGCTCCTGTTCAAGATCTTGTTTCGGTTCCCGCAAAAGAAGTTTTTGCAGTCTCAACTGGATAAATGAACAGCTTCACATCTATTTCCTATTGTAATGACAAAGGTTTTTCTACTGATCCAGTGTCAGATAATTGAGAATTCACTTTCAGCTCTTAATCTTCTTCGGGGGACATGGAAAAAGGCAAGGCTCGAGAGACCTAGCGCTAAAGACATTGTAGCGGCCCTTGTGTACAGAATTGTAGCGACTCCTTCTAGCATTCATTTAACACCTTCGGGTATTCTGGTATCAAAAACTAGAGAAATGAAGGAAGTCTTTGCCCGAGAAAGGAAAGAGGTTGACTCACTCACTTGGCGAACTCATAGGTCAGTAGCTCCCGTTAAAGCTAAAGCTATTGTTGGGTCTCATACGTACAAAAAGAAAAAAGACATCTTTCTCCCCTCAGCACTCGAAATCTCATTAAGAGAAGTAACGTAGAAAAGAGGACATGAAAAATGGCTTAAATTGTAAGAGCAGGTGTAAGCTTATAGGCGGTAGCTAAGAAGTTCTTTCTTGCACTTTTCTTAACACATGAAATTCGAGCAATGATCCACTAACAAACACGCGTCAAAACCAAATGACTCAGGGCATCTCCAATCAGTGGCATTGGGAACTCCTGGTCGAGGTGTGGAGTTTGCTGCTTCCTGCCCTACGGAAGTCTAAGGCTGATCCCTGCTGCTAGTGTAATTTATTCTAAGGCTCTTCGAGTTTATTCACTCTCTATTAATCCCTTACAAGTCTCAAGACTCTTCGGTCACCGGAAAGTAGTTGTTTTCTATCCTTCTCGATATGGCTGGCCCGCTATAGAGAGGTATTGTCGGCTTATGAGGGTATAGGATATGACTTAAGAATCCACCTTCCATTTCTCTTTGTCAGAGCACGAGTGTTAAGGGTATGTTGATTACGCAGCAAGATCTTTTCCCCACTATATATCTGAGGGACAACTCCTTCACTTGGAAAGCGGATGGAGAGGATGGCGTAGCTTTCAAACTTAGCCTAGCCGATTTGGTTTTTGGGTTTGTTGTGTTCCTCCCTAAGACTTTCGTTCAGTGACATCACAAGGGCTGGTTTGAGCGCTTAGGGCCATTGGGAGAGGGCTTTCCGATAGGGCTTCCTTCGCTAGGAAATCGGACTATTATACCGCTACTGACTGATTGGACGTACAAAAAGGGAGTTCATTATCTAGGTGAGCTCTTTGCTCCTGGTAGACCAGTTGGTGTTCATCAGTCAGTTTGCTTCTTTTTTTGACTGACGTAATTGATTTGCCCTTCCTTCTGATTCAGATGGAGATGCGGAATCTTCTTCTCTGTATTAACCACCCTTCTTCACAGAAAAAGAGAGCTCAGAAGACCTCGTATATTACGACGGTACAGAAAAATCAATGGCACCGGGGGAAACTCAGTCCAAAGAAGAAAATGTCAGTTAGGAAAGAGTAGTCAGACGCAGACCAGTGCAGGTGGGCGCCATAACTATCTTCCTCCACATAATATCACGCAAGGGGCGAATGAATCCCCTTACCTTATTTACAAAATAAGAACCCGGTCGATCAGAGTACCCTTCCTCCTTTTTTAGGCTTTTAGGCCTCCAGTCAGTCAGGGGTTGACATGAGACCAGAATTTTTGGGGAATCCATTCTTTGCCCTACTGTCTGTGGTAAGTCAATCTGTTTTGCCTTCTCGCTCGAATTATTTTTAATGTAATTGAATTCAATAGTATGACTTCTATTTCATTGGAAACTAGATGAGTCGGTCCGCCTACACGTCTTGCTTTTACTGCTATATTGGGTCTTACTCCACATATCGCTTGACGTAAAAGAGATAGTGGATTTCTTTCTGCCTTTTGTTGAATCGCTCGATAAAGAATTTGATAAGCCAGTATCCACGGTAAGTTCCAATGCTTGATAGAGTAAAGTAAAGAAAGGGCTTTCTTTAAAGAGTAAGTCAGTCCCTTTGAAAGATGCATCCAAATCTGCACTCGGGGTACGCATAAGGCTTCAGAACAGGGTTGGAAATGAAATTAGATGTTATACATTGTTATCGGGAAAGAAAGACTTGATGACGGATACACATACTCAAAGGGTTCCTTAGCTCTTTATAGAGAATCTCCCAGTATATTAAACAGTGACATCTCTCGTTATATCGAGAATGTGCATCCCGTTATGGATGATGCAGCTTCTCGATTTGGCAAAGTGTTCAGTAACGGAGTCGCCGCCACACCTGCTGGGGCGGGTAAGCTACGACTGTTCATCATAGGTAACTATGTGAAGTAGAGGCTGTTGAAGCCTTATCACGACTGGGCGATGTCAGTTTTGCGTCGCTTAGATTGTGATGGTACTTACAATCAAACAAAACCCCCTAGAGCGGGTTGGTCCACTTTCCAATTTTTTCTTCTCTTTTTCTATATTTCTAGGTCGAGGGAATCGGGGCAGAGAAGGTTTTTATCCCTAAAAAAGCCTTTTTCCGTTGCTCGACTCGAAGCAACTACGAGCTCTAACTTAAAGTAGTTCTAAAACCACTGAGATTAAGTTGTTTTCTATTTTCTCTCCAAGCTATGAAAGATCTGGGATTTCGTTCCAGGAAATCCATATATTATTTTAACATATCTAATAGGGAGAAGAGGAGACAGACAGTAAGGTATGGCGAGATCACATCTCCTTGAACCAGCTCCCCTAAACAAAATAACCTTAAAATGGGGCTTATTCTTGAACAAACCTTACTGTAGAAAAAAGGAGATTTTCTTTCTCGGCTTGACTAAACATTCTTTTTCTTATACTCCCCTTTGAGAAGAGAAGGAATAGAAATTGAGAAATAGATATTTGTGGGTCGTTAAATGATCACCTATGAACCTTTTTAATAAGCTTTTCCTCGCGGGAATTACATGAATAAAGAATCATCCTTTTTGTATACATTTCATAGACCTCCGGATTAGCCTACTAATAAACAAAGTAAAGAACTAATGGATTTTTGATGAGAAGAAGGAATAAGGAAGTTCCGAGTTAAGCGATAGAAATTGGTCCACAGTGAGAAACTCAAGCGAAGCAAGAGAGAAGATGCCCGACCGAGAGGAAGTCGTAACTGGAGTTAAATATTGAATGTCCTAAGAAATTTCTTGTTCGTGGGATAGATCAATGTTAAACCTTGGGATATAGCTATTCTTTAAAGGACAACACAACCCATTGTTGGTAAGGATAGTAAGTAGGGAGAAGAGAAGAAGTCAAACTAACCAACTCGGAATCTGCCTCCGATCGAAGAGTTCTCCTATTCTATTATTTATTCCCGCCTGCCCTCTTTCTTTTGTCTTTCTGATAAGAAGTTATTAGTGAATCTCCGCCCTTTCCTTCGTTTCATGAGAATATTCTGTATTCTCATCCAAAGAAAAAAAAAAGGTTCAGAAGTTTGAGTTCTTAATGAAGGGAATACCAACACTTCTTTAACTACCGGTTTTCCTGCCATAATCCAAGGACTGAGTTCTCTCAAAGTAAATCAATAATGAGAAGTGGCATCTTTTGCTTTCCGATATGTATGCTTACTCTTTTTCCTAGTTGCTAGGACGTAAACCTTAGAGGATCACTCTATTGTTACCACCAAAAGTAAAAAATAGACCTTGGTGAAGCCTCTTAGTCAGTCGAACTATCGGGAATCTCCTAAAAACCTAGTGAGAAATGTCAATTGCGAGCTCTAGCAGTTGTCCCCAATCTTGAATTCCCTTATTTGCTGGTAAGGAAAGACCTAAAAGAAAGACCTGTGCCGTCTCAGCTTACTATTGATTGACTTGAGGTGGAATGTTTGCAAATCACCTGAACTTTTAGAATTTCATTTAAACTTTTATCTCTGCTGTCGCAGATCAACTGTTGATCTAAGCCATATCTTTCAATGTCTCCAAGTCTTCTTTCCGATAGAAACAAAGAGGCTGGCTCTAACGCTCTCACCCCAATCCCCCGATCCCGGGCCTAATCACGAACCACCAATCTAATTCGACCACCTCTCCTGCATTTCCATATCCAATGCCTGGGAGCTAGGCTCGAGCTTGCCATAAAATCTCGGGGATAAAAGAGCCAATCAATCCAATGATCCCCATCTTATGAAAAAAGAAAAGCCAATCCCCACCTTCTCTTTAGCCTTCTGAACCTAGTAGCTAATGAGCGGATTCTGATCTGATTCGTAGTTTCCTTTCACCAAAGAACACCAACTGGTGAAGTGGATACCATATCATTCAGTCAATCAATCCCATATTTCTTCAGGTCAAATGCAAGGAATTGTTATAGAAGGCGAAAGGGCACCAAATAGTTCCCTCGTTTCAGTATCAGCTATCTTTCCTATTTCATCGGTCCCACCAACTACTCAATCTCTTTGTTCCCCCTTATTGATCCCATGTCTACGGAGTCAATCTGTTCATCATTTCCATTAGTAAGGGGAAACGGACCCAAACTCTCCATCATTAGCTAAGGTCTTTTGAAAAACTTCACTTCATTTGTTCCAATGTGTAAGAACCTTGAAAGCAATAACTCCACTAGCCCCCCCCCCCAGTACATGTCCCTATCTCTGAATCTCCATCATTGACAAAACCAGGATCAAATGAGAAGTCCATCGACTGGATAAGACCTCCATATCCAAATCGATCTGTCTAGCTACTGCTCCCCATTATCAGCCACAGAAGGAGCATCTCAACCAACCTTGAATCCTTATTTTTTTCCTCCCGAACAAATCTGTCATGATTCTTCAGAGTGTCGTGAAATCACGGATCATCTTATATATATATATATATATATATATATATATATATATATATATATATATATATATATATATATATAATTCTTTCGTTATGTTCTCAGGTAGAGCCAGTTTAGGTCCATACAACAAATGAAGAGTAATTTTGCCATTGAATTCATATATTCCTTGTCGATTTTCCTTTTCCACGGGATCACCATTATCCTAGAGCTCGAGCATGAAACTTGATTACACAGATTCGGTTCGGTCGCATGAGCAAAGCCACGACCACCTCTTGATGTAAGGCACGACGTAGTGGAAGAGCACTTTTAAGACGTACCCTACGGCATCTAGTCTTTAGACAAGTTTTAATTTTATTGGAGACGGCGGATGAGGTGCAAAAGGACAGATGGCATTACCAAGAACCAGATATGGTGCGACTGAACCTCGGCACGGATGAGGCGTCAAAGATGATCAAAATCGGAATTTTTCTATTTAGTTAACACACCTTTTCTCATTGAGTATTAAATTCTTAGAGTACCATAGGTGATAATCTGGCTTTAATCGATTCCCTTCTTATAGTTAAAAATTTCAGTCTGGAAACAAAAATATCAGTAAGGTGTTTTCGTTCGGATATAAACATGGCAATCTATGTATGTGAAGTCTCGATGAAGCTGTCCAAGTGTAGATCCAACGTACTACTCAAGTAGGCTTTCCTACTGTCACTGAGAAAGAAATGCCCTTGACACATTTCCACTTGATTCAAGCTTTTCGTTCTAGTTGTTATATTCCAGTAGTGATTCGAGAAGGAATTTATGAGTGAGTGACCATATTATGGAACTAGTCTACTGTTAAAGGATGTACACCTCTTCCTCATGGATAGATGGTGCCACCGCGCTGTACAAAATCCTCTATTTACGATTCTTTCAAATACAAATTTTCTTTATCAACATGGTAGCGAGAAGAGAGACAGCGGATGGAATTGGATTATCAATGGGGCTAGTCCACATCTTCTGATTGAGAAATTTGAGGTTGCTTTGTCTGGTCAAAATGATACAATCTTTCCTTCTTGAATGCACTTCTCTAATTTTATAATGACACAAGAAAGAATCAATCTTGACTGATCAAGTACGGTAGATAACTAAACATGAAAGAAGTCTGGGTAAAGCTTCACACTTGACATTCCACATTGAAGTAGTGCCACCTTCTTTCTATCTCATTATGAAATAAAAGTTTCTCAATCAATCAATTAACCCTATGTAGGAACACAAACAAATGAAGAAGTGTTCTCATGATGTGCACATATGTATAAGACTTTGTCTACAATTGAGCATTTCTTTCGGAACTTAATTACCGTCTCATAAAAGCTTTTGGTTTCCTAAATAAAGGTAGGACCTGTGAGAGGCTTCAATCATATTTTCTTAACTAGTAGATAGAAGCCTTCTCAAAATAAAAGAATATTCGAATTTTTGAGCAGGAGATGCTTCCCGGTCTTTCCTCTCCCGAGCAGAGAAAATGTCAAGGTGCGAAGCGACAAACAATTTCCGAGATGCTGGAAAGGCTCTCTCTTTGCTGCCTCATTGCTAAGGCTAGTACTTGAGGGTGGGCTTAGAAAAAGGCTATCCGCTAACCAATAATATAATATATGATCCTTGGCCTGGATCCGAAAGTAGGCCCAAACCACGGTTCTCTGGTTAGAATTTGGCTATGTCAGCATTTGATTACAAGAATATACAGTGCTGATTAGAATAGAATCCTTACCAGCCCTTAGTTTTTAAATTACCAGAATCTCACTAATAATTTGACTCATTCAAGACAGTGTATTCGCCCCTATTAAGATCCGTTAAGTCCATGAATACCAATGATAGCTTCAGCCGAGAGAAAGTTGAGACTCTTTTTGAAGGAAGAACCTAATCTAGCTATGCTTGCTTACCTGGATTGCTTAACGGGAGTGACTGAAGTTGAAAGAGTTCCAAGTTGGGACTTGTTTTATTTATTTCTTGAGAGAGAGGACCAATCCTAAGTAAGTGGAAGAAGGATTCCTAATAACCTGCACTTGTCGTTTTATTCTAGTTCACTGGCTCCTCCTTCTTTGATGCCATATCCTTATTTCTAAAAGTATGCCGGGCACCTCTCCCTCTTTCAAAGCGAAGACTGTTAGCAAGAAGGAGCTCTTTTGAGTTGAGGTTTGAACGCAAAATCCGCTAAGGTTAGGGTACATTTGATTGGAATTTCATTACCATTGCCATCCTAGCAATCTAAAAAATAGAACATGGTTGACCTTGCTATTGGGACTTAGCCCATACAAGCTAAACTTATCACCCCACTGGCATGGAAGAGAATTGAGGGAAAAAATCGACTGCTATAGAAGAAAAAGCTGCACATTCAATTCATCTTCCTCGATAAATGACTTTTATGAGCGGACATCTGAGATTCATTTTAAAGTTAAAGGCACTAGTGACTAAAAAAATAGGAACTAAAACCCGGTCTGGTACCCACAGCAAAGAGATCAGAAGAACGCACGAAAGAAATGTCCCGCCTTTATCAAGTAAAAATTTTTCTTTGTTGGTTCATTTTACGATGTAAAGTATCCTTTTTCTTGTAAGGATTTTTTGTGTTCTCAGTATTGTATCGAGTCGATTGGAGTCTTTCACCCGAAGGTATAAGACTTTCAGTAAGCCTTTCATTCTGGGCCTAATCCTTGTATTGCTAAACACCTTCCCAAAGCAAGGGCTATTAAGTTTATGTTCTTACAGGTCTTGTTTCACCATTGATTGGTCTATCGGCAAAGGTTTAATTTTCTTTGGCTTGAGGTGAAAAAAATCTCTTAGCCCCTAGATCTCGTACGCTTTCCATATATTCTCGTAACTTTCCATTAGTTGTTCAGTACTACATCTATATTCTGTAAAGTAGCTATTCTGTGCTAGCTTTCTAGTCTTCGACGTAGTCGACTCCATAAGCATTGGTCAAGTAGCGGGGGTTGCGGGTCTATCACCATTCGGGTATCATTTAGCCATCGTTGTATCCCTCTTTTCTTTGTCTTTTTTATCTAGAACCCCTATCTTTTTTTACTGCACCCGAGAAAGAAAAGATCCAGTTCGGGACCCTGAGAGAAAGGACTAACTGCTGCTTCCTCCGCTACAACTGGTGGTTATGGATATAGAAAAGAAGATGGTGGATGTAATTCATCTCGAACGAAGTGAGAGGGGTAATAGACTATTACCGTTCAGTTCATGTGATGAACCAAACCTCTCGGGTGACCTTCCCCTCATTTCCGCCTTCGTACGAATGGTCTGATTTTCTTTATTCCTTCCTTGTCAGAAATCGCCGGTTGGGTTGGCCAGACCAAGAAAGGCATGGGGATTTTGGGCCTTGCTTGGGCTGAGTGTTGTATGGCTACCTAGTAATTTACAACCAACACTCTATCTGGCCTAAGAAATTTGCTATCCGCGCTTTTTTTTTCTATCTTGTACCTTAGTACACTGAACACTTACCTAATCTTGAATCTTGAAAGTAGAGTGTCTTTTTCAATCAACTGCATACCTTAAACCTAGCCCGAAATTCTTTCTTTACTTTATCTTATCAAATTTCTAGTTTGTGATCGAGGGCGGCCAAATATGAGATAGGTTGCAGCTATAGCCAGAACTGAACCTGGCTAATTTCGTAATGTTGACCCCACAGAGCGGTAGCAAAGGAGACAGCAAATGGATGGAAATTCTCCACTTTATGGTTGTCGCCTCTTCTATCTCCGACGCTCTAAATATCGGGTATGATTGTTACTTTCTTGCCTTTCTCCACTCCCACCCACCGCTTCCGAAAAGACAACTTCGATCATTCATTACATATGATATATCGAGAGTTCAAGACCATAACGTAATTCATTTAGAGAATGCCGATGAGAAAGTAGATCTGGTTCCGAGATCTGGAAAGTTGAGAATACAGTTAGTGAAGCTAGACCGGGAAGTGGGGTATCCCTGGAAAAGAGGTCGGCCTTAAGTTCTAGCTTAGATAGCTTAGACTGAAGAGTTGTAGCTTTGCTTTCTGAAAGAGTCATTTTCTCGTTATTAGAGAGAAGCAGAAGCCTTAGAAGGGAGCACTCGTGGCACACTTACTATATCCCATTCCAGCCTCACCTTACCTTTTTGTTAATTAACCTACCTTGCTTTTCAAATATAAATAGAAAACCACTCAGGTCAATAGCTCCTTTCATCATGGGTCACTTTCCCTAATCAATTTTGATCACTAAAAAAGACCTCGGCAGGACCTTTACCCGGAAGACAGAATCAAAGGTAGACAATAGTCAGTTGTTTCACTTCAGTAAGAGGTAAGGCAGAAAAAGGGAAAAGGGAAAGGCACCTTGACTTTGAAAACTCAAAGGGCAAGCAAGGGAAGTGCAAGCTAACTAATGGCAAGGGCCAGAGATAGAGAGTGATGAAGGGGGATGAGGAGCTTGGTAGCTTGTGTAAGTCCAGTTTCAGAGGTTCAGAAGCCAAAGGCAACTCTCAGACCATTTGAGTTTATAGACTCTGCCGCTTAGGTGACTATGAAATAGAACATGGGTTCACCCGCTCAAAACTACAACTAGACTACCAGTAGAGGAACTGAACGGGCAAGAAGACCTACTAAATAGGAGGAAAACGTGTTATCCCAATAGGTTCTGGATCGGATCAAGCAATAAGTGAAGGAGCTTGACCAATCCCAATGAGGGAAGTAGTGAAAGAGAAGCGGAAGGGACATCTTGAACTTAGGGGGAAGGGACCTTAATGACAACAAAAGAAGTGCGTGCATTTCCCGATCAAAGAATCCCTTGAACTCACCTCCATTCAACAAATAAATTTCACACATGAACTCTCCTCGGGATTGGACTCTTTCTGATAGCCCTTTTGCCAGCGTATATGAATCTTCTATCCAGATCTGATTTTGACCAGTCTTCCAAGACACCTTCAACCAACCGTAGAGATCAGGGGTGAGATATCAAAGTCGACCTCCTTATCAGGTCAGATAGATGACTGGCATATGGAGATGCTTAAAACATCATTCTTTGAATAACTAAAAATAGAAGCGACGAAGCAATGAGCTTAGCGTGCCGTTTTTGACTACCTTCTCTATAATGTCTGAGTACTAACATTCTAGGTAACCTATGCTTTGCTTTGTCAATGTCACTTTCAATATGCTTCACACATACAAGTTTGATTGAACTGTTCACACTGGCCATCTAGAGAGATTATATACAGTGTGCCGTTAGGGAGGAGAACTCTTGAATAGGAAAGATGGGGAAAACGGACGATGAGATCAGTCGTAGGCTAATGAACATATCTAAATCGACATCAATAAATAGCTTTGCTTTGCATAAATAAAGATAGATACCTCTGATTCGTCTCTTCCCTACCTTCTTGGGTCAGCAGTTGATCTTGTTGCCTCAGACCTTTCTAGGGCGTGACCCCTACCCTAACAGAACGACTCGCCCTTCCATGTGCTAAGTTGGGCAGAGCGCTTTCAGAATGAGGACTGCACCAATTATAGAGTAGCATTCTTCTCCTTCACATCGTCGGTCAACTCTGGGGACAGTAGATAGAGCTCGTCCCTATTTGACTGAAGAGGGTAGGGTTCGCTCCTATGACAAGTGCTGCTTGTTGACTGCCACAGACCTGCTTTCCTCAGCCATTGACTGTGGTGAGGATACCCCTCTATCAAGAGAAGAAGTTTTCCTGAATCAATGAGAGAGATCAATGTGTGAATTTCCTTTCCAATCTACCTCATGGTTGAGAGAAATGTGCTTGACTTGATTGGTACCACTCCAACTGGCTTGGCTGGAAGGGGCTATAAAAGGACCTGATTGAGATCACACTTCTTTTGGCCTGGAGAGGAGTCTGACATACTTCCAACACTCAGAGAATGCTTAAGAACTGGCCAGCAAACAAAGAGATCTGATGCTCGACTGCCTAAAAGAAAGAAAGCTCGGTATGGATATTCATTCCGCTTGAGCAAAGGCATGAAGTGAAGGAGGCCGCTAAGGTTGAGCCTTACTAATTTTAAAGAGTCATGTTCAATCACCCGGAAATATCCACATCTGCGAATAGAAGCTCTGGAGGGAAATCCATGCAATGGCACTTCATCAACAGATACCACTTCTTCTTCCTTGCTTGGGCATTTGGAACTGTTAGCAGTTGAGGACGAACTTTAGGCTTTCTATGAGTGGAAATCCGATTAGTGAACCCTCTTTCATACCTCCGCCTTTCCCTTCTAGTCATTGTCACCATTTTGTTATCACCGTGTAAGACTACTTCACCAAGTGGGTTGAAGCAATACCAATAGCCTTAAGATTGGAAAGTTGCTTTTAAGCCCAAGTGCAACCAAACTAGCAGGAAATGAAAGCAGAAATGGATCTGTGTCACTGTCTGTATGCTTGTCTTCAAGAATCAATCAACCAAAGAAGCAATCAACAAATCAAGTTGAGGTATCAAAGTCTATCCTGTCTTATTTCGTTTCGACCCTAATGTATGAGATGAGGAATCCCTCATAGATAGATTTATTAGTAGCTTAGAAACTAGGAACTGGATGAGGGGAAGAGATGAGAATAGGCCTCATCCATTCCATTATGGCATTCACTTCTTGATCATCGGATACTAATAGAAAAATAGTCACACCAAAAGAAAGACGAAGGGGGAGCCTACGGCAAGGGTCATATTGACCCTAGGATTAATGCCCCAATGAGCACAGTCAAAAGAGAAGCCTTAAGGCAACTCGATAGGAATCAGAGGAGAAATATAGATTCATTGCCATTCTAACCACTGTCAGAAGATGTGAAGTGAGGGCGTGGTTCAAGTCACATCGTATGCTCATCTTCATAAAGGTTTGAGTTTGATTTTTTGTTTCCAAAGAGAAGAGTTCATTGTTTAGGTCCTACTCTGGGTCTGTAGCTGACAGCGGCAGTGATTTTCTTATCGATTATTGAAGATTAATAAGACCCAAAACTGGTAGCGAGTAGAATAAAGAAGTTGCTTCTAGAATGCCGATTACTAGGTAAATCGCCCACTATATATAGCACCTATCAGACAGGAAAACTTTATTGAATTGAGTTCGGTCTAGAAGGTTCAAGCAAGGGATGTGGATTGAGTCCATGTTCTGGAGAAAGAGGGGGCCTTTGTTTTTTCATCTTTCCTAAATCGATCGATTAAATTCTTAATATCCAAAGCGCATGAAGGATCTAACTAGAAAGTTGTCTTGCTGATGCGATAGTCCTCTGGGTATGGCCACATTCGTCTCAACAATAGGATAGGGAAAGAAAATCCATAGACGAGACCAACTGGGACCAAACCTTTCTATCTTCTTCTTTCTCTTTTTGTTCCCGCCTGCCGAGGACCTATGTTTCAATAACGATGAAGGGCTACTAGAAGGGAAAGGGCTTCAGGAGAGATGGTTAGATTGGATGGGTGTAGTTGATCGATCAAACTATGATGATTAGAATGAAGACAGACAGACTTCTATGCGAAAGGCAGAACGGCAAAACTTTATTATTATATTATTGAAATTTTCCTAAACTTCGTCAAGCCTATCCGCTCATTTGCTCCAAACCAGAGTTTCTAGTTTCAAGATCGCGTGAGATGTTTCAAGCCCGATATCTACTGATTTTGCCATTCCTATGATTCAAAAGATTCACCAGCTATAGGGCAGTTAGCGCAGACATCAAGTAAGGGCTCGTAGGCTACTCTTTCCAAATATTAGATTTTTTCAGGGGGATAAGAAGAGCTCTAGGTCAAGCCTCTTATTTTATTTATTCTATTGGGTCTACCCGTCGGGCAGGTAAGCGAGATAGAAGTCTCATTGTTCATGGTGTTACAATTAATTCATTGGATAATAATAGCGTATAAAGATTTTCTTTCTACTTCCTCCTCTATTTAAGTGTCAAGTTTTAGCTCATAGGTGGTTCGTTTTGAAGTGACTTCATCTATATGTTTAACACATGCGTGTACTACTCGTTGTGTAGTAAAATTTCCTGTCAGTCACGATTGAATTTTAATCAATATAAAGTTTAGTATATCGTGAATCTTGGTTCTTAGCGATATGCTACGCGCTATCTTATATACGATGATTTAGATCACCAAAAAGGAATTCCAGTAATGTCGTACGGTGGAAAGACAATGTCATTGAAGGGCATAATCTAATATAGGACTGCTCACCTGCGTAAAGACATTGAATTAGTTCTCAGTCAAAGAGGTCTCGAGTCAAGGAAGAAAAAACAAGCTCTGTCAGTCAGACCTCTTCAGAAGTACATGATTTCGCCTTTCCAACCAATTGATGTAGGAAGAACCCTGGACCTATTCATTCCTTCTCAGACTCGCCTAGCGGTCTTTTTCATCTCGTAAAGTGGTATTTCTCTCTTTTATCATATCTTAAAGGACATAGAGCTTCGGTTCCCCTTCTTCCTAATGGACTACGAGGACCCTAGGACTGAGGACTCTTAGAAAGAAGGATTATTGTACTGGCTTACCCTTATTAAGAATAGACTGGCTGACTTCCTGGCTTTGTTTATTCAAAGAAGGCAAAGAAGGAGAAGAAAGCACAGACGGGAAAGAAAGGGAAAGCTCCTACTCAAGTCATCGAGTGACATATAAAACAAGGACACATCTTTATGCAATGCGCAAAAGGCGATTAATCGAGATAGTGCAGAGGTGACAAAGCATGCATGAGGTTTCCTTCAATCTGGTGGTCCCAACAAAAAAAACATTAGAGCTCGCGGCTTTAGTTGGCAAAATAAGGGTTACTGCCCAACTATCTTGCTTTTTCTTTTATTTTAAATATAAAAGAAGTGATGTCAGGGAGAGGCACTTAATTCTTCTTTGCTTCATATTAATCATAATATGTACTATCTATCTAAAGGGAATCCATTTTGGATTTCTATGTTATATACTTTCTTTATTTACAATCTTAATATATATCTTTGATTTAGATTACATTCCTTTGGTTGTCTTACTGTTCTACTCATTAGATGTGGGGCTGGCAAAGTGGGAATTTTACCTTATTTTTCAGTAGGTCGCCTACTATGCACTCTCGATATCTTTGGATAAAGAACAATCCATCCCACCAAAGAGGGTAATTTATACATTAATATTACTACTAAATATTCAATTATTTCTTGGTATATTAATGTATAAAGATTTCTATTTAAGAGAACCAGCTAAGCTAGTTGTCCTCTTGTCGGGGCCAGCATTTTTTTTATGCATGAAAAAAAAAGTCATTTAGCTTTTTGACTCTCTTTCTTCATTAATTTCATCATGAGTCTAATGATTGGATTAGTCTCTTCACCAGGTAAAGGGACTGCATTGGACTTGTTGGGGTTATAAAATTTTGTTTTAGGACATATAATCTTTATATGGGGATTGTAACTTTTTATATTTCCCCACGAAAGGCAAGCTATAGTTCCCTTTTTATTCTACACTCTCTTCTATCTTCTACAGTATTTCCCTCATCTCAAATGGATATCTAAGTGGATAGAAGGCTTTGATTTGCTTCTCTTCTTCCTTAGTTGATTTTCCTTCATAGAAGATTCAAGGGCATCTCGTGATAGAAGATTCAAGGGCATAACTTTTGGATTTTGATCCATGATGGCCTTTTTATTGATTTTGACGATTGAATCTCTCTATGAATGGAAAAGGGGTGCTTTGGATAGACTAGTGATAGATGGGAATAAATCGGGGGATATATGCCGGACAATAGCTCCACCACCCCCGATGGATAGTTTGATATGTTCGGGAGCAGGCTTGGCTTGAAGGCCCTTATGTTTTTGGTGAGAGGGGGACTGAAGTAAGACAGTGAAAGAGAGGGACTTCTTTCACGTACCTAAAGGAAGGTCTTTCTCATAGCGAGTAACCTGTATTTTGGTTGCTTTCGTGAGAAAGGAGATGGGGAGTGGTGAGGAGGTCCCCATCCCCTAGACTACTTTACAGAATGGAATAGATTCTGCGTACAGGAACTGGTTTAACAAAAGGGGTCGAGAACTACATAGATCTGAGACTTTCCTTCCTTGGTCTGGGAGGTAAGTTATGTAGGCGTACAACTATTCCTAGGTTGTATTCGATCACGAATGACCAAAGAATCGATAAGTAGTATGCATGTGCCACAAGACCTTCTCGCAGATGATTTCTAGTCAGTGTACCGCGAGTGGCTTCTCGATGAATAAGCTGTGATTGCTCTTATTGATGCAGTTTTATTTTTTTAGGCAGTTTCATATTCTACTCGTCTTACCTGATGATTAGGATTTTCTTTCCCTGTTTGGAAAAAGGAGATCTGTGTCACTCTCACTAAGCTTCACACATGAAATTATATTGCTTTCAAGGGATCGAATAGATTGATTTGAGAACTTATTTCAAAGGCTGGGTTTCGAAGCTCATGCACTACTAATGGCCTCGGAGTTAAACTTAACAAAACTCCATAAACCGCTACGCCCCTTAGCTGCCGGGAAGAAAGCAGTCGGCTTTCATTATTTTAGTGCTAATGTAATCACAAGCATTAATCTTATTCCAAAAGGAAAAAAGATCACGCTACCATAGAAAGCATAGTCACAGGGGAAGACTAATTCGGTATATTTATACCAATAATATCCGTGTCGATTCCTAGTCTTCAGCAAAGCGGGTCGCCTTTCCCCTTGTTCGGACTACACTCTTGCACACTATTGCTAGTGGTCTATTCTTTGATTGATGTGCTGCTTTCAATACTGAAGGACTAGTAGTTGTAATGAATGACCTTCTCGATACCCTATTAGTGCTTTAGAATCTTAATTCTCGACTTTTGGGGAAAGATTGATTCATATCATAGGAGAGTGCTCTTATCTAAGAGTCTTAGTAAAGGGCTCGGGGGTGTTTACAGAAGGTATGCAGTCATAGTTAGAGAAAGGAAGTGAAAGGAGGAATAAGGATCTTTCCCCCGCAAATGAGGCGACTGTGCACTTTTTTGAAAGGAAGCTTTAGCATCAGAGAAAGCTAGTTCGGGGTCGGTGAACAAAAGAAGACTAGATCTTCAGTAGGGAAAGAGATAGACTGAGATCTCAGCTAGAAGACTCTCACAATTAGAATGAGTTCTTGCTTCTTACCATAGGGGTTCCCCTGGTGTAAGAGAATACAGCTCTTATCTAAGACGGCATTACCACGGTCCCAAGCCCTTTAATCAGAACTGTGAAAGGGAGTGAAAATCTCTAGTTTATAGCTGTAAGGAGATCTTGGAACCCCATTGGAACTTACCCTCTGGGAGCCCTTCTTTCTGGAAACATCGAATCGGGTATTTTATGCTTAACGCATTCTACCCCGTGCTTAACACATTCAAGTTGGGTGCCTGTAAAGGGAATCGCCTTAAAAACAAGGCGCGCAGCGTCGTGAGAAAGGGGAATCGTCACTTGCACCAGGGGTTGAGGTTGAAGCAGCAGGTACTCGAACTCTAGTTTCGTTTCAAAGGAAGAGATTGAAGCTTTTAAGGCAATCCTTGAAGTAGATTCTTTCGATAGAGATACCGAGATTTCTTGCTTACCTACCTTTTGCCCTTATGAATGCCGGATCATGAGGATCTTACTTTATCAAAGCCAAACTTTCCGCTCAATAGACTCTCTCCCTACCTGAGTCAACTTGCTTATTAGCCACCCTTTCTTGGACAGCATCTTGCAACAGCCGATTAGGAGTGCTTGCTTTCCCACATGGACATATTTAGCACCATACTATGCTTTTCTTTCTTGGATGATGTTGGGAGCGGTTTCCGATACTTGAGCTACTATTTCCTATATCTATTTTGCTATTCTGCATAGCAGAGACTTTATAGTAAAAAGACTTCGTTCAGTAAGAACCCCAGTATGAAAGACTTGGCAAGATTAGCTTCGTAGTGCAGAAAGACCTTGGATGAACAAGTCAAAACTTCCCTTTTTGGCTATACTCCTGTAAATCAAAACACAAGTTTAGGTCACCCTAATGGTGAAAACATAGAGATTCAATCATCTTTATCTCTTTCCCTCAAACCATTACTGAGGCGAGTGTTCGGGCAGGTGGAGTGATGGCTAAGTCAGTCAGTCAACGACAAAAAGGGAAGAACTTAATGCTACCTTTCTCGGAGTTCCACAAAGAATCTTGATAGCACCCTAGGAAGATTATGTATGGATCTATTGACCGAGACTACACAAATGAGAAGCAAAGCAGTTTCTCTCACAGAGAATTCCATTAAGAACCGGGAGGAAGAGCTTCTATTCTTTCTTCTATTTGAAAAGTCTCTTTGAAAGGAGATCTGCACTGGTGCGCAAAAAGAAGTAAAAGACTAAGATGAGAGGGGTCAAGACAGACTGGCTCACATTAGCCACTCCCAATTGAGAATTGGATTGGATCGTGGGACTGTGACCTTACAATTGTATACCCATGTGCCTTCTTCCTTTTGTACGGGAAAAGAGTTAGGGGTAGGAGTACTCAAGCACTAAAACTGAAAAGGGCTAAGCCTACTTCCCTAGTGACTTTCCTTACTTATTCTTACTATGCTTGGACTAACTGCACTGACTGGAATGAGCGTAGGATCGCTAGACTGCTAACAAGCTTTCATCTCTTATTCCGACATCGGATTCAAAGAGACCTAGGTTTTGGTATTCCTTTCCCTTATCCAAAGAATGGCCCGAAGGCAGGGAGTTACTTTCTTAGTTAGGCGAGAAAGAGTGAAGCAAGGCTTTTTGCTTTCACCGGGGAAACTTCCTGATCTTTCCACTCCTGAGACTTATCCCTCGTTCTAAGAGCTACTTTCTTAGCCAAAGCAAGGGTTAGTTAGTTAGGCTAGCAGCTGGGCCTAAAGCAGAAAGCGTACTCTAGCTACTTTATACCTCTTCTCTCTAAGAGCAAGTTGAAAGTCGAATTCAAGAGCTAGACCAGCTACAGGCAGCACTGGTATTTTAGTTAGGGTCTCATGTCCCCAGCTAAGAGCAGAAATAATGAGATTTCTCTCAGAAGCTACTTTCCTACAGAGAAAATAGATATCCACCATATAGGCAAGGTAAGATCTACGATCAGAACGAAAGATAGAGGCAAGGACAAAGCAGTCGTCCAAAGGGGTTCTGTAGAGTGGTCTAACCCCGGAGCAATCCTTGGAGCTTTCTCGATGCCCGACAAAGAAAACTTAGTATGAATCGGGCAGATATAATCCATTGCTCGTCTAACTAATGTACTGATCCACACAGGCTGCCCAGAGAATCCTCCGCTGCTAAGGAAGAGGGTCGAGCCATAACGGATTGATGTGGAGTAGCGGCAACTGGAATTGATCTGAATAAAGCTTCAAGCCTAGTTTTGGGGCTTCTCCTATACCACACCTATATGGAAGGAAGATTAGGTGGGGAAGGAAAGGGGGAAGCACCCCGTTCCTTCCTTGCGGAGGAGTGAAAACAGACAATGACGGCTCCATTGCTTTATATCTTTCTTTTTATTTTCGTTTTCTTTCTCATCTGGTGGATTTCTTTTCTCTTTTATTTATCTAAATAATTAGAACTTATTGTTGAAGAAATTGTCAAGTTGAAGATCACTTTTGACCTATATTCCTGATATAGAAAAAAGAAGACTTTCGCAACTACTAAGAAAGTAATCTCTTAAGTAGAGGGTACTAATAGTTCTTTAAAAGGTTCCTTGTGGTGCTATGTCAAAAGTGATGTGATTCACGGGTGGGGATCACGAACAATATATAGCACTAGACGACCTATTTTGAGCTTGAAAGAATAACTGCTACGCACCTTTACTTAAGTAATATCGCATGGTTCTCTCTTAGAGCTTTTCTCAGCCTATTCTAATAACCTTTAAGTATTCTATTAGTGAAAGTCAAGGTTGTAGAAAGAAAGTCTACCGGGCGTAGGAAAACTGACTTCTAGTGCCCTAGCCTAAACCTATTAGTCTTGCTAGCTTAACGTCTTGGGAGTGAAGTTCTTCCCGGGCGGGGAGAATGAACGATGTTGATTAGCATAAGGCCCCTAGTCTAATTCTGAAGCATTGCCTCTTCTAAGAACTTCAGTCAAAAGGGAGTGATGTGATTCCCAGGTGGGGATCATGAACGAGATATAGAACAAGAACTTGACTTAAGTAATTTCTTAAGTCAGTCTCTTAGCGCCGACCTCATATGTTCTCTGTCTTCAATTTTCACTTTCTAATCGATTAATTAGCGATTATCATAGATGGAATGATAGGCGAAAGCTGCTTAGGAGCTAACTTTAAGAAAGTGAACATTAGTATGCTCTAACAACCTTAAGGTATGACTAAACAGGGCGTATTGCACTAACAGAACAACTTCTATGCTTAATCTTAAGCTTTTCTTCTAAAATTTAGTCAATTAGTCTTATTAAGATAAGGAGCACTTTGAAGTATAAGGTATTATGGAAATCTCTGTCATAGAAGTAAATTAAAAAAAATGATAAACTGATTCGACTGGACGCTCCTCTTGCCTTTATCGTTGCGTGCTCTATTACTGCTTTCTCAGATAGATGCTGGTGTGGATGCTTCAGTCCTTCCTACCTTTCCCGTCTCCTTTCTAGCCATCTTTACATCTGCCAGAATCAGGTCATTGACCCAATTCTGGCATTTATGGTGGTGGACATACTCGATTGGAATGGGAAGAACTACTCATCCAACGAGTTGGCATACCTCTTAGCAGTCCCTAAAACCGGTACTAATGAATCTATAGTTCTCAAATTTTCATGGGCCAAGAAAAACTCTACTTTACAAACGTGCATGCCTCTGCTCAACATTTCTGCCCCACCTATACTAATATTGGAGGATTTTTTCTTATTTAGTAGATTTAGACAACTTTTCTAATGCTAGGAAGAGAGTACAGAAAGGCTTGTTAATATGTATGGGAATGCGGATAAAGAGAAAGAGACTGAAGTAGCAAGGCCTGATAGAGAGACTGCCACCCTGAGGCTGAGCTTAAACCTTCTGTGTCAGGGTCGTCTCACTGAGCTGAAACACAAAGTTGAATACCCAAAAGTCAACCTTCCGCTATGAAATTCAGGAAGAAAATAATGGCTTTAGGGCTAGCGCTCATCCCTTGCTTGGTTCTCCCTTGAGGGAAAGTCTAGTATACAATTTTCTTCTTCTTGATCAAAGCTCTATCTCTCATTCAGCCCTTCGCAAGCTTCCTTCAAAAAGGGAGTCCATAGGCACGAATACTCGGATTGGACTTTGAAACCCCCACGGAGTTGAACACTGACTTCGGCCAGGAGATTGATTGAGACCATCCTTTGATTGAGAGAACCAGAGCCTTTTAGTTGTACAAGGATATAAAATTCCCAAGGGGAGAGCATGCGCCCAGAGAAGAGAAGGGCTTAAGAAAAGAAGGTTGACTTGGAAGTTGTTCAGTTAGAGGAGGATGCCCCAAGCCAATGATGAGCGAAAAGCACCTTTTGGGTGGTTCTATCGAAGACTTACAGTGCATTTATTAAGTACATTTACAAGACGATGAAACTATATATGATATTAAAGTAGATTAGTTCTTTAAATTGAATCAGATGTGAAAGGATATTCACCCCTTCTCCATGAAGCCTTCTTGGATAACCTATTTCTGACCAGTCAATCTTCTAAGGAGGTTCGATTGTAGATCGGTTGGTTTGTCCTTGGCGATAAGTCTGCCTTTGAAAGGAACCTGGAAAGCAAGCCTTTAAGCCAAAAGTGTTGTTGTGCCAGTGGAAATCTACCAGTACCCATTGAAGTAAAATCCTCTTCAGCATCATCAACAGACGCAGAAGAAATGGAATTAATTTTATTTGTGGACTCACCTCAGGATCCTTGAACATACATCATTTCCCCCTTCTGGTTGCTACTCCTAGTCTAGCTCTTCCTCTGCAAGTTCCAAAAGGTTGAAGGGCACTTACCGATGATAGACGTGTATGCAAGGCAGCTAAATGAACATATCAAATTACCATGGAATAGGGGTGAAGGTCCAGATTCCTAGATAGGTTGTGCCGGTGTAATTGAGTTGTCGATGTATCAGCCCCCTTTTTCAGTCTTAGTCTTCCGAATGCTTATTTCCCGCTGTAGGAGAAAAAAGCTCGTACTTATTCATTATACCAGCGAAGGCGTAGGGTAGATTAACTCTACCAGCGGCTCTCGATTGATAGGCAACCCTATCTCTATTCACATGGGGTGATGGTCATCGAATAAGGTTTCCTTTCCTATTGTTACTTTAGTTCCATCGCTTTCCTAAAAGGGTCCTAGGGCCCAATCAATCTCAATACTCTTGATGCAATGGATTGACAGCCTAGAAGACGCCTAGAACTCATAAGGAATAGGCCCTGCAGCGAACTCTAAGGTTTTTAATTATCTCTTTTATTAACTTTAACCTTTCGCTTACCATAAATAAGTCAACTTATGGAAGCATTTATCTCTATCACGCACTTCAATCCGCACATAAGACGATATCTCTTTCTCTATACTCAATTATAGTAAGAGTCCTGCTAGCTCATCTCTGTCTAGCAGTTTCAGCCTTGGCACACCAGCTTAATTTCAATCCAAGAGCAGCATGATAAGAAACTCTCGATCTCGGCTAGCTTCAGCAAGAACTATAGACCAGGAAAGTCGTATTGCAACTATGCCAACCAAAATATTGATTCCAATGCTGATCAAAATAATCTACTTTTTAGGGATGAACCTAGCAGCTAGGCGCTGAACCTTAAGATTAAGTTAGATTTATTATGTGGTATTATGAACCCCTCTGTTTTAAGAAAGCTCTTTCATGAATAACAGACTATCCACACCATCCCATTTCGGTAGGGACAAGACCCGCAGCAAGAGCAAATGACAGCATTATGCCCAACCCAACTGCCTTAAGCAGAGGGCAACTAGCCGGAATAATTAATTCACATAAAGGCATTTCACTAATGGCATGGGGCACCGGTTGGATAAGATTTCCAGAATCGATAAACTTTGCGACCTAAAACACCTGCGGTCGATACTGTAGGTCGAAATACTTCTCGTAGTTGAATACCGGTCCAAATATGGTATTATCAGGCATATTAGCCATTGAGCAAGGGTCCACATTATAACAGACAACACAACCTACACCCGTGACCACAAGCGCCAAGTAATGCCCAAAATATCCTGGACGTAATGTTACAACATCAGTTAATACCCTATATGCATTCCCAGGTTCATTCAATAATCCACGAACGTCGGCTCCTAAACTAGAGGCGGTAAACATACTATCGAGTGAAATTCTACTAGTTATATATGATAAGCCCAGGTTGTTGTTGCAGTATACGGTCAGTTTTTCCAATTTAACACTACAATACTCTAACTCTTTAAGTAGAAACTTAGATTGACCGGGTAGAAAATGAAATGCAAAAGCCATACTTTTTTTACCTAAATTATTGTACGAACCCTAATATTCTAAGCAGATACCTTTCTTCATACCCTGTATTATACCCTCCCACCAAGGATGAAATGTGTTCAAAGAACGAGAAAAAGGAGGCGGACTGCTTGAGCCTCCCTCAGAATTACCCGAGGAAGATCTGGTATTACCATTATCACCATCAGAAGAAGTCCCGCTATCAATCGTCAGTTTTTCTAACCTCTCACACAACGTAAAATCATCCATGTCGTCGATATTTTTCAATACATTATAAAATCGACACCAATCTATATTGTTCGGCCGCATAACTAGAAATGAATTTATTATGTAGGATATAAACCCTATAAATAATGCTTCCGCTATTTAACACAGTTACCAAAGGGTCACCCGCGCCAACCCGGTTTGCTTGTTCAGCAAAAAGGCGGAGGGATAGTCTAATTCTAGGTGAGCAGGGCTTATATCAGATTTACCTCGCATTTAGCGTTGTAAACCAACTATTTTTAAAAATCACTACATACACAAAAATATCCTATCAAATAAACACTACAACAAAAAATGACCAAATAAACAAATAGTTTACCATAAATATCTTTTTTCTCTTCAACCCCTGAAACATCAGCTTTACCCTCTTATTTTTCAACCCTTACTTCTATACCATCATAATTTAGAACAAAATAATTATTTAAATCTGAAGAATTATTCACTTCTTTGATTGACCATTTCAGCAATTTATCTATAAACTCGGGTCGTGGAAAACTATCTAGAATTGAAAGTTTTTTAAAATAATCTATGATTAGATCAGCTAAGTTCGGTATATCCCAACCCCTACACCTAAGAATGTAAGTTATCATAGGTATTAAAATTAATAACTGACCTAATTCAATTAGTAAGACATTTAGGAATGATAAGGTGTGGCGTCTATGGATATATGTATAGAGAGTATAATAAATTTTGGTGAAGATCTCAGTTGTGTAGTCTATAAGGCGAAGATGAAAAGTTAACACTCTTAAAATCTTGTATAAACCGTAAAGTTAAACCCTATACACGATCATCAAGAATGGTCTACCGCGGATAATAATTTTCCTTAATAAATAAATAAGCATTTAATCTTTATTTTTATATTCTGTATAATAAACCACGAAACAATCTATGTATGGCTCTCCGACTCGAAAAAATGGTGTACATTATGATCTATCCTATCCTTTATAAAGCTAAAAGCAAGTAAGCATTTCGAGTGTATGGAAGCAAGAAGTGTTAGTACGTATTCCACTAAGAGAACAGTAAGGAAGTGAAAGTCACAATAGTCTTTCTTCTCTTTCCGCCTAGCAAGAGTAAAGCAAGAAGAACTGATCGATCTAATTTCCCTCTTCTCTTATTATAGCTACTATAGCTAATCTATAGTGTGGACCTTAGCTCAGTATGGAGGGCAGACTACCTTCTTACAGAGTGCTCTATTCCTAGAAGAAAATCTATTTTAGCATACTCCCTTTATTTGGAAATGATATGATACTAAATTTAGATACTAGCTACTAAAAGAGGAATAAAAGCATATAGCTAAAATGCCTAAGAGAGACGGGGCCAGGAAAGCTTTGATCCTTATGAAACAAAGAGGCAACAGAGAAAGAGGCCTAACCACAAAATGAAAGACTTTAGATTCGCTAGCTCGGTAAGAACAATCAGAATACAAGGATGCAAGGACGGGACCGGTCTAGAGGACTCTCTATCGTCCCCATCGTCCTAACAGCCGATCACGTCACGCAATTAGAGTTACAAACTGTTTGATTGTTCTTGGGAAACTAAATCCGTAACACAATCAGGGGTGCCGGGCTTGGCTCAATAGCGGGATCAAAAGAGGCCTAGTTTCCTAGGCTGTTTTCCAGGCTAATACCGAGATTCACGACTGACTTCCTCTAAACAAAGTAGTAGAATAAGATGCGAGAGAGCCATGCCTTTAGAATAAGAAGGTTTTGATTCTGGGAGATGGAGCTCTAGAAGCGAAGTTCCAAACAGTATTGGTTTTCTTCCACTGAGACTGAGCATCCACCCATCTTTGGTGATCTGT